>NC_061491.1:2798761-3098761 GCF_022539355.2 Hippoglossus stenolepis
GTGCAAAGAAAAAAGTACTTTCCTGTAATTGAGCAAGCATATAAAAAGAGGAATCAACCCCAGCACCCAGTTGCACAGATAAACGTCAACAGAAAGTGAAATTACCAAGTAAGACATGAACTGAGGCTGCACCGCTAAGTGTACAGAAAAACAGTCAAAATAGTAGTAAGACACTCTTCCATTACACTATAAGTCTCGATCATTAACCACCCCATTAAGGTTTGGTCAACAGTATATATAAGTCAGGTACATTTGAACAGGTGGGTCTGACACTGCCACTTGTCTCTGGAGGAGGTATGAAGCTTTACAGATGATCATTTTTTTCCTTTCACTGTATCTCATTGTTTGTATGGTATTGTTGAGGCATTTGTCTGATACAGCTGTGTCTGTTCTGTGTGCTTCTGTCTCATTTCAGAAAGGAGTCATGAGTCGCAGTGTGTCGTGGCTGCAAACTACATTGACAGTAAGTACATGATTTTATTCTGGAAAATGTATTTTGAGTCAGTATGCTCTCAGTGAACTTATTACAAACTGTTTTGTTTACATATGAATTGCTTTGTGTGATTGTGATTATTGTGATTAATGTATTTGGACACTAGCCAAGACTTAGATGTCCAAGATAGAAGGTCATGTCATATGTCAGGGGATCATGGGGTTGAATTATGTGCAGTATATGTTTAGACAGAGTCGATGTTAACAATTATATGCTTTGGATAAAAGCCCCTTACAGGACAGGACAGGTCTCATCAAGTAGTGGTTAACGTACAAATATCAGCAGCGCTGTGCTCATTCTTCAATAACTGTTCATTCCAAGTGTATCAGATCATGTCAGCCAAAATCAGAAATCAGTCACAGGAGACACACTCACAGCACAATGATTACCTTACATTGGTTCTTTAACCACATGAAATATGTTTACTTTGATCAGTTAAAGATAGGGTTGGTAATCTCTGGCAAGAGCAGGCTACACTTTGAAAATATGCAACTGATACATTCCCCTTCAATCGTCCTTTCATCAAAGCTACGCCATAAAACATATGAACCTGCACTGACTGACTACTACTAGAATCCAACGATTCTTTGACTCACAATGCTAAATTTCTTGACTATAAACTCTGCCAGCGTTGTATGTCTGTCTGGCTTGTGAAGACTCTGGTCATGTGCAGTAAGAGCACGGGTAGGCTGGTTGTTAGTGACAGACAGACACGCCCACCAATCACTCATTTGGTCCAAATGATTATCCTGTGAGGCAGCCACAGACACTAGCTTCTGTCTAAAATCTTTTTTTATTTTATTTTATTGATGACTGTCGGGATGTGAAGAGGATTTCAACAAATAAAATGGAACGTTTTTCAGAAACAAATTTCGAGCCCTACCTTTAACTATTGTTAAAGCCACACATTTACTATGATAAATACTCCTAATGTTATATTGTAACTACATTAGATATTGCTATTGTCTTACTCTAAATCAGGGTTCTAAAGTGGGAGGTCCCTAATTTCTAGACAATATGGATCATGTCCGGGTAAGGACCCAGATCTACAGCCAAAACAGAAGGTTATGATTTAAAACCTGACGGGGCGCTTCTATTTGTAACCGGCGCAGCTTTTGTTGTCTTTACGGTAGTGGTTTAGCGGATGAGGAAACGCAGACCAATTGCAGAGAAACAGATGAGTGAGACGGAGAAAGGGAGAGAAATAGACGAAGTGGGGGAGTGGGATATAAGAGGGGAAGAAAGTGATTCTAAAACTGTTCAATTGTTAAGATGTGTTGAGATTTATCATCTGTAAAATTGGTTGAGACTTTTGAGTCAAGATGTGAAACAGAAAAAGGGAAATTCAAGCTTTTGCCCTTTATTTTATTTTTCTGGCTAAGCCCTTTATTTTGAACATGCACAATTTTCTACATTTTATTTATTTTTCTTTATTTTGAAATGCAACTACTTTTATTTAGTTAATGAGAGAACATTATACATATTCGCAATCATACATATATGTTCAGTTCTATGTTACGTGACAATAAATATTGTCCAAAAGTTTTGAATCGTGACTGAATTCATTTGATTTGACAGTCAGGTATTTAGTACATGCAGATGTTGAGAACTACTAGGCTACTTAAATATATATCACACTAAATAGTTAGACATTATGATCTTCCGGACCTTTGCTTCAAGAAATTTTCTCTAACTGGACCTCTTTAAATTTTAGTTGAATACCCCTGCCCTAGGGGGTCGCGAGACACAGAGGGGGGGTCGCGAGATGCCGTCCAAAAAACAAATACAATTTTAAAATAATTTAAAATGGAATATTTAACCCATTATTGTATAAATATATACATAAATATGAGTTGACATTAGAATAAAACCATGCAATTAAAACATTTCCATCAGTTTTTTCCTTTTTCTTTGTTGACCCTTGAGGTTATTACGACACGGATTAGCTTAACGAGCGAGAGTTGCAAGGCCAAAAGAAAGTCCTAACTAAACAGACAGACAATCCCAGCCGAAGCTCAAAGGGCATCATATGATGTGGCATATTTAATTGCACAGGCAAAAAAGCCACACACAATCGGCGAAACGTTAATTAAACCCGCTGCTGTAGATAAATCAGCCCGTGATCTGGAATCAGTGCCGCTGTCTAACGGGACTATTGCCCGGCGCATCACCGACATGGCCCAGGACAAGAAGTGCCAGCTGGTGGATAGAGTTAAGAAAGGGAAATATGCTTACAGTGAGATGAATCCACAGATATATCAAACTCTGCTCAGCTGCTTGTTTTCATCAGATACAGCTTTGACGGAAAACGTAATGCTGCTCTTGCCTGCGCTGGAGTGGACGTGCACAGGTGTGATGGCTTCTACAAAACCAAAAGAAGAGGGATCATCTTCGAAAACTGTATTGGTGTGTAGGGACAGGCTGGAGCGATGCTACTGGGGAAAAAAGAAAGGACTGAAAGCGAGAGTTCATAAGTGGCGCCGCACGTAAATTCTCTAAAACTGTATTATTCACAGATAATCTCTGCAAGCAAACACTTGAACCAGAGCTTAAACATGTTCTCGACATTGCGATACAAATGGTCAACTACATAAAACAATGTCCACTCAATATCAGACTGTTCTGCGGGGAAATGCTGAGCTGCCTGTATGAACTGGGCTGCGTGGGACGAGGTGCGCATATTTCTGATGGAGAGATGGATCCCAGCTCGCTGACCCACCTCAATGACCCTGACTGGTTAACAAGGCTGGCGTACTTGTGCGAAAAGACTTTCTCAGCCCTGACATACATAAAAGAATAAATACAGATCGCAGCTAAACGTGGAGAATGATCTCCTAGTGGCTGTTCCAAAATAGTTTATGATGAACTTGCTCTGCTCCATGCATATTGCCCACCTATCTCATTAGTGAGTTTAAGAAATGAAAGTAATGTTTAGGCTAAAATAAATAACTCTAAAGTTTTTGCACATGGCAGCAATAAGGTGTCTGCTGCTCGTTTTGCATACAGACGCGCACATACATCACCTGCGCACTTTTTTATACTTACAGTATATGCTCACTCAGCCCTGCTGTTTATACAGGGAGTTTTCCTGTATTCTGGTTATATTCTATTTCTTAAATTGCAAAAATAATAATGTCATGGCTGTAAGGCTGTTGTTCTTTTGTGTTGTATTAATGCCCGTGTTTGCATAGGCCTAATAGTGCGTGTGCGTGGCTGTGCGCAACATTATATACCACATCCAGGGGAGGTGGGGGTCGCCAGTCTCTGGTACCGTTATTTTGGGGGTCGCCGGCTGAAAAGTTTGGGAACCCCTGCTCTAAATACATGAAATACTTATACTGTGATATTTTAACCACATAAATTATATTTACTTTAATATTTTACCTATGTTTAGGACCTTAACTGTGATATTTAGTTACATTAAACACTGTTATTGTGTTCATCAAACTACATTAAATACTTTATCGTAATATTTTCACTCCATAAAATACTGTCTATTTTAGCAACATTAAATACCTTTACTCTAATATTCTAAGAAAATCTTGTACCATTACTGTCATATTTTAACTACATTAAATACATTCACTTTGATCATTTAAGTAGATTAAATATTATTATTGCCAAACATTAAATAAACTTTTATTGTCATTTAAAAATATATATATTTTTACTTTACAAAATACTTTTATTGTCATATTTTAGCTTCATTAAATTATTTTACTGTGATATTCTAACCACATGAAATACTTTTGCTGTTCTTTTTTAACTACATAAAGGAGCTTACTTATCTCATCATACTTAAATTGGCAAAGCAGGATTGTCATACTGCAGCTACATCAAATACATTTACTTTGAATGGTTAACTGCATGCAATGATTTTGCTTGATACTTGATAAGCACATTAAACACTAATACAGTGGTTCTTAAACTACATCAAGTATTTTACTATCATATGATAACTATATCAAATATCTTGACTGTCATAATGTAACTGTAAATAAATATTTTTACTGCTATCCTACTTGTAGGATACTTGCGTATTTAATCATAGTCTGAGTACGATTTTTAAAGTAGTTATATTTTACTAAATAAAGGATTTTACTGAATAAAAGATGTCCCTAACCCTAACCCTAACCCAGAAGGCGTGACTCTTGGCTGGGTCCATATTTTAACTGCAGTATCAGTATCAAGTGTGAAGAATAAATACAACTCTCTTCCATTTTGATATTACACTGAGGGAGAATGGGTTTGCAGGCATTAACACACAGTTCATATGAATACACTAAACACAACCAGCATCAATCAATTGCTGCAGGCATAAAAATTAACACTAAATATACAATAGATATGAAATCATCACAAAAAAACAAAACGTACCTACAATATTTAAAACAGCAGCAGATGAAGCCACAAATAAAAACATTGTTAGTGTCGTGTTGGTCGAGATGATTCTGACCCAGCAGGTCTCCCTTAGTCAATGTCCTCAGGAAGTTTGACTGTGTAACAGTAAACTTTTACGGTACATTTTATCCTCATGTTACTTCTATATCTGTATTTGTTTTCTTGACCATGATACTTTTATTACCGGTCCGTTGTGGTGAATGTTTGACTGTTGGTCCTGATGCACTGCTACCATCTACTGGTGCAATCGGTAGGGACGGTGAAGAGGACAATCTGAGCTTGACACTCAGTTTATAAAGCTTTTCTGATCATAGTAGTGCAGATGTTTCTTTGTTGTATGAACGCTAACCAGTCCTCAGGGGTGGCACTGGATCTAGCCCTGGACATGGCTTTTCTGCTGGCAGACTGTATCTGTTTTAAATAAGACATTTGAAGGGGGCGTGTCCGCTAGCAATAACACTCAAATGGGAAAACTTTTCCAATCTCTTGGCTGGATTAGAAATGGAGAATATTCTTAAAAATGAATGATAAAGGGAAGTCGCCTTTTGTAAGAGTGCTCGAGCGTTGCACGCTTCACCATTATTAACGAAAGTACCTGTTTTTAACTCTGTTTGGAATGGGCTGTGTACTTGGTCTGCCCTCGTCATTAGTGAGTCCTCCTCAAACATGATCCTGTTACTTTTAATGTTTGTGTGCTGGATGGCTTGTATAGCTTTTATACAGTCTATGGGACAGAGGAAGTTAAAAAAATGTGTGTTCATCCTACCTGGTTTATCTGCAAGGAAGATTTGATAGTCAATGTTTTTCAAAAAATGAAACTGGAATGGTTTGAAATGGTGAAATGGTTTTAGAATGATGAAAAAATTATCAAATAATCTGGTAGCAATTTAGGACCCACAATTTATCCCATTTGCCAACTGCTGCTGGAATTGGATCTGAGGACTTGTGTGTGACACGTTCAACTCGTCCTCAGACTCAGGCCCATTGCCCTGTCCCCACTGGACTGCCACAGTGCACTGGTCACTCAGTTTATTACATTTTTATTGAAATTGAACATAATGTGTCTGCATAAATTCGACACTGCCTTCCCTAGGACAATAAATAATACATACCAAGTGTGAAGTTGATAAGATGAATGGTTTGTAGATATACATTCCATATCTGACAGACAGGCAGACGCTTGTAGAATTAGAAGGTAGATAATAGTCATTAAGTTCAATTTTGTATAAAATACTTATTGGTAGTCATTAAATTGTATGTGTTTGTGTATTTCTTTTATCTTTCAGGACTTATCTGGTCACACTTCATTGCTTAGCTACTGAGAAATTAATAAAAATGGGGAACGTACTCATCAGAGAGCACGGGTGCAGCCTGAGATGCTGTGTATGTGATAAAGTCTTGCCTCCGTGCCATTCTTTCGACTTATTTGTACCAAGATACTCTCCATGGCCAACATGTTCATGTCTTCAATGGAGGCGAATACTACAGACCAGTCGGTTATAATCTATACCATTGCCAACATTGTTTTGAAAAGAAAATTGAAGAAGAGGAACAAAGGAATAGAGAGGAGGAGAGGAGGAGAGAAGAAGAGAGAAAGAGAGAGGAGCAGAGAAAAGAAGAGGAGAGAAAGAGAGAGCATCAGAGACAAGAAGAGGAGAGACAGAGGGAGGAGCAGAGAAAAGAAGAGGAGAGAAAGAGAGAGCATCAGAGACAAGAAGAGGAGAGACAGAGAGAGGAGCAGAGAAAAGAAGAGGAGAGAAAGAGAGAGCATCAGAGACAAGAAAAGGAGAGAAAGAGAGAGGAGCAGAGAAAAGAAGAGGAGAGAAAGAGAAAGGCTCAAGAGGCTGAAAAGAGGAGACAAGAAGAACTGAATCAAAGGCTTGAGGAATCACAAAGGCAAGCGGAAGAGCATGAAGAGAGCACCATAAAAGAGGAACTTGTGTCCAAGCGACGCGTTCTAATAAGCCATCTGGATGAGTTTGATGCAAAGTACATATCTGATTATGATGATCTTCTGGAAACTCTTTCATCAAATGCAGCATCCCGGTGTCAGACCTCAGTCTGGTTCAGCTGAGTGCTGACCAGCTGGGCAGCATCCTGTCAGCCCTGACAAACCTCTGTTTGATGAATGGATCAGTGTTCCTCCATCTCTGAGCACTCTGCAGCATGCCCAGGTGTTAATCACAGAGCTGTGCCCCTGTCCTGAGACATTCTGAGGAGCTCTGGAAGGGCATCTCCAATCATGTGCAGTCCCTGGTGAGCTACATCAGCCAATCAGCATGCAATGTCTCTGAGAGTTTCCTGCTGACTCAAGCCCTGTACCTGAACCTGATGCACTTCTTCACTGACCCTGGCAGCTGTGATGCAGCTTTCATAGCTAAAACAATGGGCTGAGCAGGACTCACAGCTGAAGATCTCTTTCTTTATAGAATTCTTGGCACACTCACAACATCACTACAGAGTGCAGTTGGAAGAGCATCCACGTTCATTTTGAAGATGGAGATCCAGTGCTTGGAGCTTCTCCTATCCACACTCACACATCTAAATGGCAAGGAGAGACATGTAGGATTCAATGAAATACCTCAGAATTGTGCAAACAAACAAATGACACCAACTGAGGCAGTGACTCTACTCAAAGTGCTGTCAGAGAAATATAAAGAGGATGCTCCCATCACTGAAGTGTCTACATTAGTACAAGTGTATGACCTATCACCAGAGTGGACAGATGACTCCGGACACTCCCTCACCTGGGCTCTGGACGTCCTGGCCCTGAGAGATTCCTACTGACTTCTGTAAGACTCTCAGAAAACAAGATGAGAGCAGTCTAGATTCAGCCTAGCAGAATTAAAAGCACTCAATAACTTAGATGATTCTGTTGTCACCATGATGAAAACATGGCCAATGGTGTCTCAAATATTCAGAAATGCCCCAAAAGGTGAACCTTTATGAGAGATTCCTTTAAAAGTGGAACCTGACTGCAAATGAAACTAAAAACTCACTCTCTCAGCTGTGCAAAGCAGTGTCTGGACACCAAAGGCTGGTGGCCAACAGTGCTGCAGATGCTGGGAGGTGGTGTGTGCTGGTGCTGACTGGAGAAGACCGCAACACTAGATTGGTTGGTGTGGGAGTTGGGCCCATGTGTCACAGCCATGTTTGCAGCCACAAAAGTCCTGATGGGAAAGAAAGTGGACATTGTGTTGAGCTCTAACATTCATCACTCAATCAAACTAAAGAGTGGTCTGACTTTCTACAAGCACTCAGATTTCTACTCAACACAAACTTGAGGAAAGATAACACATCATTATGGTTGTCTATGAAGCCGACATTGTGTATGGCGCTAAATGGATGACTTTGTGTCTGATTACCTTCAATGGCTTGAAGGAATGGAAGGGAGCCCTCTCCTTAGTCGTGATTTCTCATTGAAGAGAGATGCCTCATGCTTTTCCTATAATCTGGAACTCTCAGTGCTCAAGGAAAATGATGCTTTTGGTGTTTGCTGCAGAGACTCTGCAAGCCTTAAGGGTACTTTTACAGTGAGGAGATGGAAACTGAGAGACAGATTTATCAAGGCTCTTCAGGTCCTCCATTCTCACCTTAACAAACGCATTGCAGATGAAGACAGTAAAGTCAGCAGCCATTTCACAAAAATGCACTGGAAAAGATTTGCCTTCAATAAGGTCTACATCCTGTCCATTCTTGAGAAACTCCTCCAAGAGTTTAGTGGAGAAACGGAATGTGAGAAACAAGGGTGTCCCTGGTTGGCAACTTGTGTTTGAGATTCTTTTTTCTCATGCAGGGCAATTCCATGGTGTCAAATCTACAGCACAAAAAGATGGTCACCAGAGGAAGTTGTAGCCCTCCTTTTTGTAACATTAACTGGACCACCATCACGATAAAGACTGTATTTCTATCATGAAGATTTTACATCTGATAGAAACATATCAAGTGTCTTCTAGGTGGACAGATGAGAAGAATCAGTTCTCCTTGAGCTCTTGAGCATGGCTTGATACTAAGAGCATGCAGCATTTGAAAGAGGCTTGAAGATGAGGAAATAAAAGCCTCGGGTGTCTTTTTGATGAAATACGGCAGATGAAAACATTGACGAAAAACCCTGGAGAAATCTTATTCTATAGTAAAGGGGGTTCAAACATGATTAAATCTGGTGAAATCAAAAACACACTAATCTAAAGCAAGCTAATAGTTGAGTCATAATAAACACAGAAGACTTGCAGGAGATCCTGGCAGTCTTATGCAATGCTGTACACGTTGAAGAAAAAGTGGTGGCCCAGAGCCACTCAGATGACAAGCTGGTGCTTCTTGGCCTTGTCTGACACTGGAAAGCTTCTGAGATGGGAACTGGAGAGGGTGTCATCCGTCATAGCAATGTTTGCAGCGCTGCGTGGTATTCCGGGGAGAAAAGGTTGATGTGGTGTCCAGTCATCTGTGTTATGTCAAAGAGATGCAAGAATGGACAAACTTAAGCAAGTACTTTGACATCACGGCTGACACAAACACAAACAAGACTAAAGATGAAGATAGAAAAAATGCTACCAGAAGGACGTGGGTCTATGGAACAATTGAAACCTTTGCTGCAGATCACCTTCGCCAGATATTTGAGATGAAGGATGGGAGAACAGATCGCAGCTATCAGTGTATCATCATCGATGAAGTGGACTCACTGCTGTTGGATCAGGGAGTGCAGCTGACATATTCTCCAGCCCCATGGTCTCCATGCAGCACCTGAACGTTATCCTGGCCATGATCTGGGGCCATGCCAGCCAGTATGGCTTCTTGTCCACAGGACATCACATTCGTACAGGGTCCCCCCTTCTTCATTCTACAAGAGCATATTTGACCAATTGACATGGATGGAATAAATGACCCCATGGACGCTTTCTTTACATATTGCTGAAGAGTCAGGATTGTGCATATGACGATACAGAGTGAAATCACAATAGCGAAAAGATGAACTTCAGGAAACTGAAAATGTGAGTCAGGATGACGGATAGATTTTTTCCAAAGATTGAGCAGTATGTCCCCTATGGTTTCACTGTGTACACGTTAGATGATAATGGATTGCCTTCTTAGAAAGGCTACACTGCATAACAACCCAGACATTCCAGAACTTACATTTCTTGTTTTGGGATGATGGCTTGTGTTCTGCCTTTATGATTCTGAGGAAGTTCTTGCCAATCCCATCACAGAATTCATCTTAGGAAAGATTCAGTACACCTCATGCACCAAACAATACAGGGAAAATCAGCATCCCTGATTCTTGAAAAAATCTGATAGAGAGTAAATTGCCAGTTTGGGCTCAGAATGCCTTTCTGGCAAAGAGACTGGAGGCAAGGACGAGAGTATGTTGTGGAAAATGACTGTGTCTGAACCCACACTACAGATCCACGGGCATTAGAACTAAATAAGAAAACAAGTGACGGCCTGCAGCAGTTTGTTGAGATCAAACACCAAATCAAATGAGCACGATTTCAACAGTGACCAACTTTATCTCTAACCTTTCCTTTTGAAAATACAATGGGAAAATATAAGGATCACGGGACACTGGGGAGTGAAACTGACATGCTGTTTTGGCATGGATCTATATCCCAATCTTCAGCCTGTAAAATGCCAACTTTCAACCGGAGGAAATTATTTGAGTCAAGGGCAATTCGGGAGACTTAGCCAAGAGTGAAATCTAAATTACCTATGTGGTTATGGATCAAATTTGCCCAAATTCATACAGAGAGGGGAGGAGCAGCCTTGGTGATCTGTGAAACTATTACCAAAGCCAAAGAGCTCTATGAAAACGCTAAAAAGTGTCATCCCAGGTCAATCATTCTACAGCCGGAGGACAAATACAGTTTGAGCAAAATAGATAAGAAACTGATCCTGGGATGTCATTGCTGCCACAAACCTGGCTGGGCGTGGTAATCACATCAAAGTGTCTGAAAAGGTGAACAAAATGGGGATTATTTGTGGTCCTTTTCCTTCCTTTCTGAGAACACAAGAGTGGAACTCCAGGCATTTTGGCCGAATCCGCACGCAAGGGTAAACCTGATCTGCACAGATAATCATGACCACTGATCATCTATGGTGGAGTCCCTCAAGATGTCTTCTGGAGTGAGGCAAAGGAAACAAGGAATAGACTTGCAGCAGAAAGGACAAAATGACATGATGGCTGATGTAACTGAGATGAAACTGCGGAGGACCTTTCGCAGAGTACTGCAAGACCCTCCACCGGAATTTACAGGAACACCGATGGAGATGAGCAAAGAGTTGTTGTTGCTGGCCATGAATGAGGTTCTGGGGATTTGGTTGCAAACTAAATCAGAGGAAATTGACAACTTAAAAAGAAATGAATTGGAAAAGAGCTTGAAAGCTGATTTGTCCCCCTTTGCACAAAGTCTGTCTCAAAGTCAGACTTCACCATGCCCAGCATTTACTACTACATCAAGTTTGGGAATCTTGCACTCGCGAAAAAATGGGATGTCAAAGAAGCTATTTGAAAGCAATGGGACAAGATGAAAGTTGGGCTGCCATAGCTTTTACAATCATGCATACTGCTCTATAAAACAGCAGAAGGGAGATTACCTGACTAATGGCCAGCAATGATCTCAAGAAAGCACAGGAGTCTCTGAAGTACCAATGAGGAATGCTTGGTTGCCTGCAGTTTGTAAAAATATCCTCTGCTGAATTAAAAGCTGTGAACAACCAACCAGCCTTGAAAATCAGTTAACAACTGCGACCTTGTTCAGCTACTTGATAAAACATTAGTGAGGCTATCGAGAAGCTGAAGGAAATAAAGACAAAGGAAGGGATGCAACAATCCAAGAAATTACGATGTTCTCCTGGTGTCACACAGATGAAGATCTCCAATAGAGGTCATAATCTGTACAGTAAACTGGAATATGTGTTTTCCTCAGGAAGAGCAGCCTCTGCCCCCATGGGAAGCTCTGCTGGTAGTTCTGTCTCGAATTCTGCAGATTGTTGGAGGGGCACTGCTCACTGCCTTTACGTTTGGAGCATTAGCTCAAGTCGGCATGGGGCTGATCGTTGAGGGAATATCAGACTGCATCACTGGCATTGAGTCCATGATTACAGGAGAATTCAGTTGGCAATCATGGGGTATAGAAAAAGCAATATCTATTGGTATTTCTCTCATTGGGTTTGGGGTTGAAAGCTGATTACAAAGGGCTTCAAAGCTGCTAAAATGTTGGTCAAGGGACTAGGAAAAACTAAGTCATTACCAAAAGTTTTTCCAAAACAGGTTAAAGAAGGCCTTAGCATTGTTACAAAGACAAACATGAAGAATGGTGAAACAAACAGCAAAGAAAATGGCAGAAGAAATCATTAGGCTATGCATTTAAAGGCAGAAGATGCTGTATTGCAAGAAATACTGAAAGGCATTAAGAATGAGATGACAAAGGATATTGCAAATGATGTAAAACCAACATGGAAAAAGGATCCTTTGGCTGATTGGGTAGACTCTATTTTGCTCTCTCACCTTGAGGATGAAAACAAACAAGTCTGATCTCCTGCAGGATAAGAACAGAAAGAGCAAACTTCTGGGTATTTTCAAGCAGATAAGCAAAACAGCCTTACAGCCATTCTACGCTGACCGAATGGCAGAACAAGCTGAACTCATCCATCGCCAAGGTGATTGACAGTGCAGCATCAGAGGCCACAAACACTTGCAGTTCTGAAAGTCATTCATGCATTCATGGCCTCACTGGCAGCAGATGCCACCAGTGCAGTGCTCAGGCTTTCGCTGCTTTTCCAACCTTCACAAAGAGCTGAATACATTTAAAGAGAATAACAAATTGACAGAGAAAGTGAACGAAATGATCTGTCTGTTTCAGAAATGAAGATCCTGAAAGACTTCACAGGATTTAGTCAACGAACCAGTGCTTTATTAGCAGATGCTTTGGTGGTATGTTCCACCAAAAGTTCTCCAGTCACTTTGTTTCAATGCCGAGGCCAAGTGAAAATATCATAAGTGGTTATAAGAACTGGCTGAAGAGTGAAAACAGAGGACAAACTCAGGGCTGACAAAACAACAGATACATCTCATACATGTCAGTAGACATGAATTCAAAACGTGAAACAGACAAAGCCTGGTAAACGCTCAGAGTCTCATGCTGAAAAGATCAAGGACTCCTCGACAGCCACTACTATTCTTGATATCAGAGTCCTATCAGAAACCACTGGCACTAAGGTTGTCATCCTAACACAGGACAATATGGCAGCCACTAAAAATGGGCAGGAGCTGAGCCCGAGCACCAAATCTGCCAGTCAAAACAGTGACACTGATTTACACACCAAAGAGTTCACAACACCTGAGACGTGCCATTATGATGTCCATCAATAATAAGACGGTGAAAGTAATTCAGCAAAGAAAGAGCAGCCTTGTTTCATGCTTTGGCACAAGGCATGAAACCAAAGGCCACCAAAGAAGAGAGATTGCCTGGAAGCAGGCTGCCCGATCTTGGAGGCCTTCGACACTCTAGTGAAACACTGGATCGATGGGAGCCTTTCATCAAGTACAAAGAGAGGATTGATGAAATCAGAGGGAGGGGACTGGTATATGGCAAAGGAAGCTGACTAAAAAAGACAGTAAAAGAAAACAAAAAGGTGATCAAGGATGGAAAAGTGAAAAAGTACAACGACTGGGTAAAACATGTAAACAGCAAGCCAAGCACTGGACAGTTCATCAAAGCAGCTCACCAACCACCAGTGAGTAGTATATCGCAAGCTGGAGAATTGAATCAGAATAGCAAATTAGCCAAAGCAATGCTTGAAGTGGCAACAAAGTCAACTGCTGAAAATTATAAAGGCCTTGGACTTCCAACTATTTATGCCAACAGAAATACAACGAGTTTCCTAGGACAAAACAACAAAACAATTCAGGAACTATTGGCTCGGCATAATCAGCCAGGATAATGTTGTGAGTGCCCTAAAACACCATTCTAGGTGCAATACCCAGATTCAAGTTCAATAGTGCAAGAACTACAGAGACTTTCAGAACAACTGAGTGAGTAAACCAGGTTTGCCATTTCAAAAAAACTTTGAGCAACATTCTAAAGATTTGGTCAACAAATGGTTCAACCATCTTCAAGACAAGGCTGTCATGACAAAGGCTGGATCTTGACACCCTAACTGCATGGATCGACAACAAGGGCTTCGAGAATCAAACTGACCCACAGAGGAAGCAAGTCTCCAAACTCCTCTAATGCAAAGGTAATAAGGGACATTTAATCTAGAGTGTTTGATAAGGGAGTCTGGTTGGGATGGTAAATGTAAAAGAGGCACGTGTTCACAGAGCAGCTTTGCATCCCATGCTGTAGCCATACCTGTGGAAGAGATTTGAAATTGGTGATCAAAGTTATGATCAGATCATAAATTTTAACTTAACTTTTAAAATGTAACCTCTCTCGACTAACCAGGCATCTGAGTGTCAGCTGAACATGCTTACTTCATTTCCTTCAAAACAGCATCAGCAACACATGCTTGAGGCCGGACTGCATGGCACACCTGAACAAATATATTACTAATGTGGCTGTAAAGATATAAAAGAGCCGATTGATATTTAGTTACTTCTATAATGATGTGCTGTGTTGTCACTATCTCAAGAGGATAGGAACATTTTCAAATAGATTCATCTTGTCTATCCTTGGTCTGCCCATTTTTAGATTATATAGGATGAGGCTGTTCTGCCATAAAGTGTGATCTTAGAAATGGTCTTCTCTTGTCTCAACCTGATCCTTATTCCATATCTTCAATGATCCGACTTCTGTCTCCCCTATTAATCTTTTTTTTTATTTGTGTCAGTGAGAACCAAAACACAATGTGACGTGAACTCTTAAGCACAACTTGGAATTTGTTTCAGTGATCAACTAAATCAAAGAAGCAATGAACACAGTGTAAGAATTCCTGGTCATGATGATTCATCTCAAATAGAGCTTGTCTCTGCTCCTTCATTCTACAAAGGGAGAGTTCAGAGAAAAAAATAAGATGATTTATTTCCAAGAGAAAATTATATAACGGCAGCAAAAATGTTCCTATATTTTTGGTATTTACTAAAATGTGTAAAAACCTGGGACAAAGATCCCACTTGGCACAAAGTGGCATAAAATGTGCAAGTTTTACTTGTTTTTGTTTATTCACTAAAAACGTGGGCACGCAAGAGAGAGAGATGACTTTACAGTGAATGGTCTACGTTATTATGGTTAGCAGTTGATCTAAGTGAAAAATGTACTTGTGTTCTTTTTACAGTGGGATATTGACACCTGACAATATGGCTGGCAAAGAAGTCAGGAAAACTACAGAGGTCTACATACCTGTCATGACGTTCGTGTAGACACCTGTCGGTATTCATTTTAAGGATGTTTTTGGGGGGTTTGGTAAATTTATATTGTTTGGGATTTAAAGCTATATCTTATCATAGATTGGAATTTAGTATTCACATGAAAATGTAAGAGTTGCAACTTGCTATATAACCCAAAGATTACAGCAAGCATATCTTATCCTATGTATTTCACATGTGTTTTAGATAGCCTGTTTTAAAGTATGTCTGAAAAAGTGAATTCCATGGTAAAATATTTTGTCTTCCATTGGTTATTCAGATCGCTACAACAATCATACATGCCATCAAGAAATCTAGATGTGTAATCAGAGAAATCCTAAATGCTGTTCTGCGATTGGATAAGTGTATTTCAGGCTAAGTTGTGTTTATTGTTGCTTATGTCACATTTAAAATGGGATTTTTTAGACTTTTAACTTTGATTGTATTAACTTTAAAATGATTTAACAGACTTAAACCATATAAGTGAAACACAAGAGATGCTCTGTGGCTTTCTGTAGTATCCACATGATTGATGCAAGAATGCTAAGCTGTTGTTAAACTGAAGAGCATTCATCTATTCCAATGTGATCCTCAACTAAAAGGAATTTTCTTTATTTTCTTTCATTTTATTTGTATGTGTTAATTTGGGGGTTTATGAAGGTGTGGTGGGTGTGGGTGAGGTGTTTGGTTGTTGAACTGTAAGTATGTATGTTCAGATATATGGTATATATACACTGTCTGACATCTATCACACTTCTGATATACTTGCACTTCCTGTGCAAAAGTATATTTGAGATTTATAGGTACTGCATACCTGGACATTCTAATAATCCCAACCTTAATCTTAATTGTCTATTCCTTTATAGAGTGTTCAGTCGTATATTCTTTTGGTTTGTCAGTGCTGTGAAAATCTCAAAATAAATCAGAATATCAACAACATAAGTATTGGTGTTTATTTCAGCAAAGGTTCCATCTGTACAGCTGCTTAAGGCAACCTGAAATAAAATGACCTGTCTTATAGAATTCCAAATATAGTCATGTGCATTATACATACCATGAAAAATTACTGTACTACAAACCCATAATGTTTGCATTGCAAACTACCAATGTCCATTATATAAAGCACCTTCCACAGACAATAGTCACAGAGTGCTTCACAATGAAAGAGAGCAAATCAGATAGAAACAAATAAAGAAACTAAAATAAGAAATAGCTGATAAAATATACATGAGGAGCACTTTGTTTTGCCTCCTTCTACAATGAACTCCTTGTGACAAACATCTGCAGAAGTTATTCTTAACATGTATTCTAACACAACATTACAGGAGAATGGTTATTCGGCACATTTGTGTACATGTTGATAGCTTCGAGTTGGTTGATGAAACAGAAGGACTGCTGCCACAAAAGGATGGTCTTTACTGAAATGAGATGATCTTCTTCCTACCCTGCCTCCAGTCAGAGAGATAGTCAGTTACATCATCCAGTAGCTACACTAAACTTTCCCACAGTGAAGTCTGCTCAGCAGAAAAGAATAAAGCTAAATACAATTCAATCATTCAAATGGAGCCAGAGTGGTGTTTACTGTCAGTCACTGTGTTGTTAGCTAACAGTAACAATAAGCAGTTAAAACAAGTGCTGTATCCACACTAAACCAGCATCCTTCTGGGCAACTGAAAACAGCACAAGGCATTAGGCGTCATAGATGTATGCAGGGGGTGCAGTAAATGGTAAATGTTTTGTATTTATATAGCGCTTAGCTGATGACCACTCAAAGCTCTTTACAGTACAGTTTTATGGCCCACCATTCACACATTCATACAGTGCATCTATTAGCAGCACTTTTTTGTTCTATGAGGGGCACTGGGTTCAGCATCTTGCCTGCTGACACTTCGCATGCAGATGGGGAAGACTGGAGATTGAACTGCCGACCTTGGTTGGAGGACGACTGCTCTACCCCTCAGCCACAGTCAGCGCCATAGTAGTTGGGGGCAGGTTAGCCCACCACAACAGATGATGACAGCGGGTGAAGGAAGGAATCGCTTAGGCTCCTCAGTGCCAAAGTTAAACAACTGGAGAGAGATATATCGTGAAATAGCTCCGTGGTGAAATTCAATACACTGACATTGAAAACAACAGTTAGATTTAGCTTTATTCATACTGAATCTCATCAAACCATCTCATCACTTCATCAGTTCTACTGGAATTAAATAATCAAGTCAATGTCAGCAATGTCAGCGAGATGGATCAACATCACTGGAGCAGGTGGTATTCAAGCGAAAGCCACGACTGTCCCTGTGCCTAAGTCTGCTACTTCTACTCTATAATATATATTATGTGTCATGTCTGTGGATGTACAAGAGTGCAACACAAAGCACATGAAGGAAAATCGAAACTGTAAGATGTGAGGAATAGGTGTAATGCTAATCTATGCATGTTCTTAGTATGCGCGTTGATGCATGGGTGTGTGTGTGTGTGTGTGTGTGTGTGTGTGTGTGTGTGTGTGTGTGTGTGTGTGTGTGTGTGTGTGTGTGTGTTTAAGCACTGTACAGTTGACTGTCACATGTTAATATCCTGCTGTAATGGCAGCTTTAAAGCAGATACGTATCAGTGACAGAGAGGGAAAAAGGCGATGAGGAAGGTTGGAGGTGAGAAACAATGGTGAGCAAGATGACATGACACTTAATATCAATACAGCTGTTGATGTTGTGTAAAATATGGATGCACATGCTGCGTGGGAAAACCTGAGAAGAGGACTTTACTCGCTTAGTCTGATACTGTGATGATTTTCGGCATGTGTTTTTCTGATAAAGAAACCACAAAAAATCGACAATAACAACCCAACAATAAGTATTGTGTATGTCACAGTCTGATTTATCTTAGTACTCTGTACAACAGAGTATAAGTTATTGTCTGATTAAAACCTACAAAGACACACAAACACACCAGAAATGCCAGAAATGCTCACTAGAGCTCTGGATATGTATTAAATCACCACTAAAAATAGTCCCGAACAAATGTCCAGCTTTTTAATACGGAAACTACTTCTGCACAGGAGTCAATGCACAGGAAATGGATACTAAATAATGCAAAATAAATGATGAAAGCACGACAATGTAACATTCACCTCATCCCAAAAAAACCTGACTATAACTACAAGCAAAACCATACATAACTAAACTGAGTTGAAAACTACTAAAAATGGGAGATTCTCTCTTTGGAAGGTATGAAGAAAAGGCAGGCCTGAAATTATATAATTAAATTATTATCTGATCCAGTAGAAACAGCTGCAACATCAGCAGAACCTGTTTCTTTCCAACATGGGTTTCTTCACCTCCAGCTTAGAAACCCCAGCCCCCACATCTTGTCAGTCATCATGACTGCATGCACAGCACAATAACTCTACAGAATGTGAAAACCTTCACTTTTTAATTCATTGCCTCACATTTCTGCATCCCCTGCCTGTGTCATCTGTTGACCTCTCATGATATTCAGACTGTTGACGACCAACAAAGCTTCTGTTTCCCCTGCAAAACGCATAGCTGAGCAGCTCAGAGCGAGGGAACCTGTGCAGATCATTGTACATTAGCCTGCACCACTCCTCTTCCTATACCATGCGAACGTGGTTACATACAGGCGCCGTTGCTATGGCAACACGCTCCCATTTCCCCCATGATGCCGGATCCATTTTGAATGGAGCTCAGATTGCATGCTCAGATCCGGAGGTGCAGGAGGACGAGAGTATTATGGTATGGATCCCATGCAGACAGAGGCAGGGAGGTGTTCAGCATTGATTCCTATGCAACATACGTATACACACAAGAGCACACACACATGACTCTTTACAGGAGCATGTAGGGCAGAACGTACATATAAGAAAAATCTATCAGAAGACATCATCATAGACATCATGTCAGAGCCATGGGTTGCACTGCACAGTGACATAACCTGTTTCAATGTTTATATTTAAAGAATATAAACATATTATGACAGAAGTGAAGAACCCAGAGTAGCTGTCACCAACTGTGCAGTTCCCCTCAGTGTTCTGGAGCTTTGTAGCATCATTCAGCTCTGGTTTTATGGCCCGCAGTCAGTGGAGCATTATTTTGGTGAGACTTCCATCATGTGAATAAAAACACTTCTCCAAATTAATATTAATGTAACTTTGTGTTTGATTGTGCTGAATGTGTCAGCCAGAGGTTTGCCATAAATTATTATGGTGAAGATATTAGCAATGAGTTGCTACTCTGATTTATGTCTAAAACGGAGTTTACATCACACACAAACACAAACCATGTCCTTTCACAAACCAGGTCTTTGGATTTTTTATGTATTTACTTATCTATTCATTTTGGATTGGTTGTAATTTTGGGCCTGTGCTTGTGTTTGTCTTAATCTTTGCATGCATTTATTTCTGTGGTATTAATTTGATTTGGTTAGTGCTGAGGGTGGTGAACTAAAGATTGTCAATCGTATTGTCATGTTGTGAAGGAAGATGGAAGCAGACGCCTGGCTGCCTTCTCAGTCCATTCCTCTTTGGTGGTGTACGGGAGAAGAGAGGGTGTGGATGAAAGAGGAGTGCACCTTCAGGCTGGCCTAGTAACAGGATAATAACCACTATAAAGTTTTCAGGTCAAGAATAGCTAGTTACATTTTTTAAATGATTTGTAATGGCCATTTGGAACGCCACACAGAACTTGCACTTATTATAACGACTGTATAATGACTGATGTTGTTGTTCTTTTTATGAAGGCAATCTCCATTTAACCACAGCTACAGAAATTGTTTGAGGGAACAGGGATGACTACGCACAAATCCATCCTTTTGTCAAGAGTTAAATTCAATTAGAGTGTGATCCTCAAACTATTTTGGTAAGAAAATAGGAGATATCTTTGGACATTAATCTGTCTATGTTAACTCTAATCTAAAATTAATATTACAGCAACATTGCTGGAAATTAACAAAATTGAAGATTCCCTCCTCGTAAGTAATACAGCACATGTAAGACGTTATAGAAGTAAAGAGGTAGAAAGGACAGATAAACAACAAGAGCTCCTGGGCCCTCAAGGATGCAAGTACAAAGGAAAGAGATGAATCCTACTGACTGAATAATGCTTAAAGATTTCCAGGGAAACAACTGCACTGAGCAGAGAGAAGAATTTTAAATAAAGAAAACACCAAATGGAAAATCATCATGAAACAATTAAATTATAATTTTTTTAAACAATGCAATTATCAGGTACAATTATGAAATCTATGAAATCGCCCACCATGAACTGTTTTAATCTTTCATTGATTTCTCTATATTTATATACCCCTTACATATCAAGTAAGGGCTGATTATTTTAAATATGTTTACTTTATAAATAGTTGATAAGTTGCTATTTTTTCTATTTCAATACTATTTATTGCTCTTTAAATGCCATTTTTATTAATAGTTTAAAAAAAATTCACTTTGACCCAAAAAATCATCCATCAACCTCATTTCTTGTTGAATTGAGTTTTCGATCCGAATATTTTCACTTTTATTATATATATTTATAATCAAAATAATTGCTGAAATATTAATTGACAAGATAAGACAATATAATTTATCACATAATAATAATAATAATAATATTAATAATAATAATAATAATAAATTATAATAATAATAATATCACATAACAATTTGAGGTAAAATGAAATATTAAATATGTTAAAATATGAGTTTTTCTTTTGTATTTCATCATCTCCTGCTGCATATTCCAGCTCAGAACGTGTTTGTTTCATTCTTTAGTAACTTAATAATAACCATCAGCTCTGTGGTTACGAATATTTGTAAAGTTTTCCAACTCAGCAACAAAATGTAGTAATTTATGTGCAAAAATAAACATTTCAACTGAACTGACATTCTGAGAGTTGTTTAAAATGAAACTTTTGAGAAATAGGAAAACACTCACATGGTACTCAAATATTGCACTTCCCTTGAAACAGGTGAAAGGCCAGAGACCGATTTTTTTACATTTTATATTAATATTGTTTTTTGTTAAAGATTTTAAATAACAGGCAAAGATAGTTCAAATTCTAGTCCTGACAGGGAAACACGAAATCCTGTTTTCATTTTCAACAGTGTGCAATGAGGATTAGATGTTTTATAAATGCACATGTCTTTCTGGGGTCTATATCCTCAGATGTTTGTAGACTTGCAGATAAAAGCTGCAGTCTCCAAGTCCAAACTCAGACTAAAGAGGTTGAGAAACACCGTCATGACTAAACAGAGCTTGTAAAAATGTCCCTTAAACTGAATATAAATAATAAAACAGAGGATGTAATACTGAAATATGCTTTAAGGGTTAATAGCTTTTAGCCAATCTACATTATAAAGTAATAACTTCCTCATTAACAAAGTGTCTGCAGAATCAAAACATTTCAAACATGTTGAACTCAGTTAAACTGCTCAGTTTAAATAATTCCATGTTTTGTGAAAGTAAAAGACAACATTGACAGCATATCTTCAGTTCAGTACCTTATTGTCCTGCTTGGGGAAATTCAGCTTGTAATAGTCTACCATTGGAGCTGTTTCAGATGTTCTATTGCTACGTGTTAGCATTAACAAGCTGTTTACTTACCATTCTAGCAGAAACAATGTTAGCATTTCAGCATCAAGCTTCATTCCTTCACTCCAGTGGAGGAAAACAGCACCAATGTTGTTCCTCATTTCACTTCTTTCTGTCACTTTACTCCTACTAAAGTTAGCATGCTAACCACCTAGCTCCCGACTCAGTGTTCACGCCTCCAATATTGAGTCACTCCAGTCTCCAGTCTGCCCTGAAGAAGTAGCTGTGCTCAGAGGACGATTACAACCTCTGCCTTGTAAAGACAATGATGGTTGAAGCTTTGAAGAGAGACCATCACCACCACCTGCTACCAGCAAGAATCTCTGTACATATAGCACCTTCAACTGCTGTTGGTGTGTTTTAAGTCATCAGATAATTCAGGAAAGTAAGTAGTTGGGTTAAAGGAAACAAGTCCTTCAAATAAATAACAAGGGGACCTGTTGCAGCCATAGCAGCTTTATTTAGCCTCCTTTCTGCAATAGGGAATCAGGTAATTAACCTTTTTTTCAGACCAGACAGTCATGGATGTTTTACCTCTAACCTGCTGCTGATCTTTTACATTGAGGTTCAACTCGTCTGTGTTGAAACTTTCATATTTTTGTCAAAATTAATATATTGTTCCATTTACTGCCATCTATGTTAGCTTTAGGCCAATAGCAACTCTGATATGATTGTGACTTATAACGTTAATTATAAACAAATTATTCCTGACATCTGAGTACAAATGGCAGTAAGCACATGTAAAATCAGCGTTGGCATTATGAGGAGGTCTTGGAAAAATGTTCTCTGGCCCCAAAAAGTTTGAGGACCCCTGCTCTAAAGAATCTGTTTCAGGGATTGTACACATTGATTTGTAGCCATTACATTTACAGTATCTATCTAAAAAAAAGACTTGGATGATTTGTTTGAATATGCTGAACACGTGTGGTAGCAAAGTGCACTTCTTACACTATTCTGACTGCAGTAACTCCTACGTGCTGTTCAAAAAAGAGACATCAGCTGAAAGTGTAAAGCTATATTTATTGAGGTTAACAACTGTAGTGGAAAAATAACTAAGTGTGGTTGAAACCTATTTTTTAGTTGAAAAGTAAGTCTTTGCATACCTGTTTGAGACTTTTATGACCTGAACTGTTTGTGACCTGAAACCTATATAACATGTTTAAATACTTTATGACCTGAAACCTTTATGACCTCTTTTATCAGTTATTTACTCTCCAAAGAACTGAATTTATGTCTTCTCTATCTCCTAAGGAAACATATGTAAATTTGATTTCTGTGTTATGATTCCTTTCACAAACTGCGCCTACAGAACCAGTCTGAACTGGCTCAGACAAACAGCCTTAGTTCTCCGATATAAGATCCTTGCATTTGACTGTTCTCCATCTTCACTCTGAGATCCCTGTGACTCTCTGTGTTGATCCTTTCTGCAGAAAGCCCCACACATAGACAAATTTGGTGTTCCAGCGTCTTGTATTTTCAGATATCCATCACAAGGTGGTGGCTGCTTCACTCTGAAAAACATGTGGCTGTACAATGTTTGTGGAAAAGTGGGAACAGAGCAGTCTTATGGTATTGGTGCCCTGATGCCACTGTCTAAGACCATGTGCCACATGAAAGGGCAGAGGCATTGCACTGGGTCTCTAAAAACCAATGCCAGCTAAAAGCTAATACTTTTTCCTGTAGCCTGTGTCTGCAGTTGACATAATAGCTGTCGCTCCATTCAGGAGCTGCAGAACATGGAGGCCGAACTGAAATAAAATGGTTACCTAGAAACAGCAATAATGGTTGGACACTACAAGAAGGTTTCAGCGGCCCTTGTTTTTTTATATATATATATGGTTAGCTGTGTGGTTAAGTTGAAGCCTGACACTTAAGCATTGGGCGTCTAATTGCTTTCATCACCTCTATGAAAAACGGTTCATCACTGAAGCGCAATGGATCCTGGGAAAGGTAGGGCCAGGAAGGATCCACCCTTTGGAGCCTTCGTTTGTTGGGGATGGAAGGACGCACTTGTCGGCTGCATTTGAAGGAGCCTTTTGAAACAGGACAGCCTGGGACGTATTCGGTTTTGACACAGCTAATGACTTTCACAATGTCATGAATGCTAATAGTCATCATCTATACTATGGCCTTCTCAACCCAACTCAAGCATTTAGCATTTAGCTCATAACACTAAAAGAAAAACCTTTGAACCTCATTTGGACTAAATTATTTTATCTTGAGGACATGGGTTTATTTTACCTGCATTGTCCCTCACTAATTCCAACCTGGGTTGTAGGTAACGTCTAACCTATGCAACTAGATGAGCTAAAATTGAATTATTTTTCTAATCTCAAAGATGGGAATATACATTAAAAACAGCAGTATGTACGTCTTTTTGAGACCAGAAAATATATAGAGGAGTGATGTAAAGCCTGCATGTGTTATATACCGCAATCAGGCAATGCTGACTTTTTACCTCCGCCGACGCAGTTAGGTTTTCGCCCGTTTGTTTGCTTGCTTGTTTGTTTGTTTTTACATTTTCATCCATCATTGAAAATAATGAGGAAAAATAAATCATTCATTCATTTTACAAATACATATTCATTGTGACTGGTCACCCCCCACCATAGCTTTATGTGCAGCTTATAATACAAACTACAATGGTTCTGTGAACCAACCTTTTTCCAGAGAAAAGCTCTCTCTGATTCTGGGAAACAGGATTACTAGAAGAAAAGAGAAGGGGCAGAGAAAGTGAAAGTATTGGTGCAAAGTGAAAGTGTTGCATAGCAGAAGCAGAGTGTTTCCTCTCTGTGTATAAAAGACAGAAACCTCCTGTGCTGTGTGTCATCAGGAGTAAAGACTGAAGAGAGATACTGCAGGGAGAGCCAGAACCTGTCTACAGCCACAACTATGAACTCATCTGCTATTACCTTCCTCAGCTTCCTGCTTGTCCTCTGTGCTCAAGGTAATGGGAAAACTTTATTGTCCTGTAAATCCTTCATGTTCATGATCTGATTTGTTTCATGTTGGGTTGTGAATGGGGACTTACCTGCAGAATGGCAAATAGTAGACACTGGCTGTTCCTTTTTATCTAGTGCAAGCAGTAATGCAGCTCAAAGTGGCTGATCTTTGTGTGACAAGTGTGTTATTCCGACAATGTCAATGTGTGTAATGTTCAAAGGGTCACTGGTGGTGATTAACTCTCAGAGAATTAACACTTGACTCTGCAGTGTTGTTGTTCAAACTTCTGAAATCAGAACATTTTATTTTAGTCACAGAAAAACGAAAATCTGTTCATGACACTTTGCCAATGATATCATTATGCATACAAGAAAATATATGTCCTTAGATCTGTACAAAAAAATCAGGAAACAAGATAGGGAATAGCATTAGCTATATCCTAACTTGCACAATGCCATGTATTTTTGTTACCAGGCTTCAGTACAGTCTGAGTGAGCTGACCTTTAACCTAAACCTCAAATGCCTGTCTCCTCTTCCCACAGGACTACCAGACAGCAGATCCAGAAAATGCAAGTGCTTAAACGGTTATATCGGCAAGGTCAACCCACAGCTCATCAGCCAGATCAAGTCAGAGCCAGTCATACACCACCCAAACATCTTCTGCCAACAAATAGAGATTATTATGTGAGTAGATGAGCTGAATGACTTCACATTTATGTGCCATTCACTGGGTTCTCTTTAACACGACTCGTTCTTCTCTCACAGCATCATAGGAAAGCAGGAGAAATGCGTGAATCCAGAGTCACCATTCGGAAAATTTCTTCTCAAAAACAAAAATAAGTAAGTCAAGGTCGACTGTACAAACATCTGACAACATGACACAGTGTTGGGCAGGACAGGCGTCTCACACAACACTGTGGCTGCTTCACATTCCCATTGCTTTTTAACTAACAGTGTCTTTTGTTGATTCAGGCATGAGAACAAGAGAGCTGCGATCATGACGACGACCTCCAGTCAAACAAATACATGGAGCTCAACAAGACTCCTCCCCACAGACTCTGCTCCAACGACCATGTAACAGCACAGAAACCCTGTTGTTGTGATATAAGCTTACCTTTGTCATGTTATTACTATAAGTGTTCAAATGTTCTCAGTGGCCAATCATGAGTTCATGTTCTCAACTTATATATGGTCTACACTACACATGGCCAAAAGTATTTGGACAACCTGGCTGCAGGGATTTGCTCCCACTCAGCATTCCTGACCATCCCTAAGGGTTTGGTTGTTGTTGTGCAGGCCGGTCATCGTGTTCTCCTGCACCACAGGACCACAAACCCATTTCTCCATGAGATCTTTAGGTGGTAGTGGGTGCAGTGTCCTCAAGCTCTCAGTCAGGCTCTAATATGGTTACTTTTGGTTTCAAAAACAAAGATGGTGCCAAAACGGGTGATGTCATGGTGGGTTGCCACTTGGCTAGAGCTCATTGTAGTGATGCCTAGAGGATCATCAGTACTTTGCACATAGCTTTCATCTGGGGTCTTTTCTTAGCATTGCTTCATAAAACATTTTGTTAGAATTAAACCTAGTTGTTTGCTTCATTTCAGGAAACTCAGTGTGTTTGAGTCATGGTATCAATGTTTTTAAAATTTTAACTTTTTTACCAGATGTAATTCTGAGTGTAATCTTTCAGATCTTCTAATGTTTTTCTCAAACTAAATGACTCGCACCAACTGGACCAGACAATCATCTAATCATCTTCTGAAACAACTTATTACCAGATGTCAATCTGATATTTTTACAGTGTAACATTCCTTTATATGCTCTAAATTGACATAAATTATACCCATATCCTTGCTTTAAATAAGTAGCATACATATCCTCAAAATATATTAAACTCACATAGCTTTTTATTCAGCCGTTATATAAAACAGTAAACCATCTTGTGAGAAAAACAGTTTCAATACATCCCAAAATCATTACAGCTGATATCTTAATGTTCACAATAAAATATGATTAAGATCTGTTAAAAATGTATAAAAGAAAAAAAGGAAACATTTTATGCATTAGAAATACTGTCAGAGTTTGTGATCCAGTTAAAGAAGCAACACACATCAGCCAGACAAGCTTAAGCAGTTAGTCAGTGATCCCTGTATTATCTTTCTCCTATATAAAGCACAGAACCAGCAGGTTGGAGATTGAAAACATCTCAACACCTTTTTATTACAGTCTGTTAACTGACTTAATCCAAGTCATTTTCTGCAAGGTGCACAGTGTAATATACTTAATTGTCATACTGTTTGGCATTAGAGATTAAAATGAAGGTGGATGTAATCCACTGCAGCACAGTTAAGGTTACTTGTGAGAAATCACTTCCCACTGCAGAATCTCACTTTTTTTGCATCGTTATTTTCAAAGACACATGGTAATTTCCAAACACTGCATGTAATACTGAGTCTTAGAAAACACACTGTACAGTAGATGTGGTAGATGAGAACTTAAGTTTGACAAAAAAAATAATAACAGTTCAAATAAAGGTAACAGACAATAAGAGTATTGGAAATCTGCCACAGAGAATACTGAAGCAAGGAAATGCTGGAATGAGTTGAATCTTACAAGGAAATGAACTTTTGTGGTGAATCACTAAATGCGATTAAAATACCACTGAGTTTATTACCTTAGTTAAAAACCATCCACATGTGTGATTTGAATTGAACTTGCTAAAACCCTTCAACATACAGAAATTATCGAATCATAGCTTAGTAACATGAACGTTTTGAATTACTTGATGTTGTTTGGAGGATGGTGTATTTTTTCAGCCTTTTAAGGGATAGGTAATGGAATTAACTTTGTGTTAATTTGCTCTAATGTTACCGTGATCAGGTAACTGGTTTGGTATCTGAAGAAGTAGCTAGTGTGTAGCATGTCCTGCTATGTGAGGCTGGTCCCAAACGCTTGTGTAACAAAGCTTATGCTAAAGAACAATGCTACATACATAGACCTGTAGTTCATGAAGACGCTCAGCCATTAGCCTTAGACATAGTATTTTTGCACAACTAGTGCAGTGCCTTTTTTAAAACTGCCTGTGGAATGAGCTGTTGGGTTTGGCCTGTGCTCCAGAATCTACTTCACAAATACTCCTCGTCATTAGTGAGTCCTCCTCAAATATACTGTCACTTTTTGATTGTTTGTGTGCTGGACGTATTTTTTAAACGTTGTGTTCATCCGACCTGATTCATGTGCAATATAGTTCATGATTTTCATTAAATGAAACTAAAATTGCTTCATTACTGCTGTAAATTATCTAAAGATGAAGAAGATGATTTAATTCTGTCCGAAGACTGAAGGCACAATGCCTCACCGCCACTGACTGCTACAGAACGCTGGTCGCCTGTTTATACACATTTTATTAATATTGAACGTATAATGTGTTCAAATCGTACACGATTCAGCACTGCACTTCCTCAGACAATCTACAATACACATACCAACTGTGAAGTTGATAAGATGTAGTTTTAGCAAAATATGTGTCCCACATACAGACAGACATTTGTGGAAGAAGATCAATATCATTTTCAATGGACTAATGAAGCTATAATTAGCTTCATTAGCCACTTAGCTGCGAATAATAAAAATCTGTTTCTGGCTACCTATCTGATAGAAAGGAAACAACTTTTGAAGATATTGAAGTTAAATCTGCCACTGTGGTGACATTAGACTTTTGTCTCTTACAAAAGTTTGGATGAGTGACTGAAAACTTGGGACACTGGAACTTCTATGTGAATTTGTGAAGCTGAAAAAAACCTTTAAGTTGGAAATAGTGTAATTTAAAATTTCAAAAGAGTTCAATTCAAACCACACATTCAAATAAACGGTTTTCAAATTAAAATCTTTCAATGCAGACACAGTATCAAGTATTCTCTAGTGGTTAAATTTCACATTTCAGTGTTCAGCTTATAAAATTAAAATCATTATGGCCTTTCATGTCATAATCACACATCTGCTAAAGTACAGTTTTCCATCAGAGGCAAAAGTGCTATAACAGAAACAAAGACTCAATACTTGCAATATGTATGTTAATTGTATTTCTTATACAGCTAAACAGCTAAAGTCCCACAAAGATATAAACCCCTTTTTACACTCAATACCACATAAGTCAACCAATACGGAGGTTTAAAGCAGGATCTTTAAAAATCTTACACACATACAGTTGTAAAGATATCATATTCAACTTTAAACCAGCACAGCAAACCTGGGGCATGTAGTATACCTACAATAGTAGTTTCTGGTTTGGGGGATAGGGATGTACATAATAAAGTTTAACCACTAACATGGCATTTTCTCTGCCAATGGTTTCATAGTGAACAGCAGGTGGCCATTTCTAAATAAAAACCAGTAGACAAGATGTCCGCTATGCTGAGGACTGACATTGGCCTGGTATGTTTATGGGGGTTGATTATTCTTCTTGCAAACTGTATATGCAGCAGTTTACTTTCATAATCACCAAAGCAACAATTAGAACCAATATTAGGTTTGCCTGACTTCCAAGGATGGTATAAACGTAATGGATGTTTTAATGGTCTACTGACACACTAAGGCGGCAGGACTGATCCTGATGCTTTTGATGGAGTTCAGGTAGCTTAATCATTGGGAAAAACTGTAGAATTATTGGTCTATTTTATTGTTTAGGCTGTTGTTTGCACATGTAAAAATGTATCCTTGTAAAAATTGTTTCTTGTCAGTTAATGGTTACTTAATGAGCATTGGTTATTGATGAGATAAAAAATGCACATCTCTATTGTGAGAACATGTTTGGGGACTCAGTACGTGCTGTTCCATTACAGGTAGCTGTACAGGTTTCTGTAGCCCTGCATCCATCAGACCGTTGTGACCATGTGGTCAGGTTTAGTAACACTTGAATCTGCTATTTTGCTGCAAAGCAGTAACATAGTGTGATGACATCCTGCTGTGACATTAGCATCAAATGAACTTTGTCAGTCAGCAGGATGTCTGTCAGGAGCCGGGGACTGAAAAAAGGCTGAGATATACTGATTCAGGCAGTAGCTTAGCAAAGTGGTGTCTGGACAGCAGATTCCCTCCTTCACTGCTGTCGAGCATCTTGGGAAGTGGAGTCCGCAGTAGCTTGTGCAGTTCCTGTAGTAGGGTCTTGAGACAGCAACTGCTTTGGCGGACGCAGGAACACCACCATCACTGTTATATTATCACTAGAGCCAGCTGCCTTAGCATGACTTACCAAATGTTGAGCGACTCTCAGTCCAATAATCTCCTCAGACTGTTTTGGCTGAGTGTCTCCTCCTTCAGGGTCACCAAGTTGCTGAAGTGCATCCAAGACCAGATCTGGGACTGCTGAAGGTTTGACTGTATCAAAGAAGCCATCACACGCCAGTAACACGTAGTCCTCATCACCGAACAGCTGGACCGTTGAGCAGTCAGCATCTCCAGACACATAAGGCTTCTGGTCAAAGTCACCTGGAGGAAAGGTATGAATGTGTGGTTAGTAGCTGCAGCTAAGTACAGCAGGAAATCCTCAAGCAGATTGAGTCCAGACCCGAGGGTCTCTTTATTAAATCACAGGTAAATGTTGAATATGTCAGTTATGGTAATAGTGGCCAAGGGGACATTAATGCCTATTTTTTTAATTGGGCAATAAACTATGGACTCTTTGATTAATTGGCTAATTAATTTTCTAAGCTGCAGTTCTAAAGCTGATAACAGTAACAGTAACCTTTTAAAGTATTGTCTCATGGCAATAACATTTTTAGTCACAACCATGTTTAGTGTTCAGCTGTGTAAAACAATAGTCTAAACCAGAGTCTTTAAAAAGAGAAATAGACCGTTATCCTTCGCAAATCATCTTATTAGGTCTTTTTTATTTTATTTATAAAAGATGTACAATTTTGAGAGGATACAGACGATGAGAAATCACACTGACTTAAAGGTTCAGAGTGGCATCTTGTGGTGATGTTGCATATTGCAACCAAATGAATACCTTGCCCCTTAACCTTCAGTACAGTGCAGCCATAAGTGAGGATATTCTCTGCTTCACTGCAAAAAACTGATCACAGGTGTTGCAGACTTAATACAATCCTAATATATGGTTTCCTGGACATCAAAATATATCGAACATGGGTTGAAAAGTTTGTATTTGACCTGTAAGGACCCATTCAAATTCAAAACATTCTAGAAGCAGACTATCTGCAGTAGTTTGTCCAGCAGAGGGCACTCACTATCAGCGTGTGTGTGTTGGGGGGGCTGTCCTTGGTCACTGGCAAATGTCAGTGAACTCGGACACAAAAGGGCTACTCTTATGCACAGTTCTTTCTATAATGATGTAAACCTACTCAAATTAAAGCTGAGACCTGGCAATTTGTATCCATTATCTTTTGTCAAACTGAATGTGCTGAAGCATTGAGCCAGAGAAACATAAAATGTGTCCTTGTGTTCGAATACATATGGTCGGTACTGTTAGAGTGATGTGGTGAACAAATACCTTTCTACCGCTAATACACAAGAGACACCGTGCAGTAAGGCTGAGAAAAACAAGGGTTGAGACCCTGTTTGTATCAGCACTAATTCTCAGATCCTGCTGGTTGTGACTGACTTACCGATTGCTCTCGATACAGCATAGGTGCCATTAACACGCCAGCAACCCATGAAGGTGATACAGCCGCCAAGATCCTCAATTCTTTGTTTCTCATCCTGGACAGCGGGGAAAATAAGAGACAGAGTTTACCACCTGATCACCTTTTCATGTGAAGTTATTGGAACAGGCATCAGTGATGATTTAATATCGACCTGTCCCAAGTTACTGTCATCTAAGGCTGCAACAGATTAATATTTTCATTTCTAATTAATTTTATGATTTTTTGGGGGATTAATCAATAAGTGTTTTCAACGAGAGATATTAGCTTTCTTTTTGTTGATTTTTGTATCTTTGCAACTGTCACGTATTAGAAGCATCATCATCCCTCCCACTCGCTCGCGGTGAATCCAGCGATGATCACCACCTCCAGAGAGATGCAGAGGATCTCCGGAGTTCAGTGAATGTCTGAAAGCACCTTTATTATGGCTTCTCTTTGGCTGTTAATGTGCTGAATCTGATAACCAACTTGTCTGTAATGATAATGGTTGTTTCAAACATTCCTTCCAGCCTCCAAGTAGAAACTCTGGATAATGTCTAAATGAGCCCTTGTGAGAGTACAGCAGATACAGATTCACCACGAGTGAGTGGGCATGTTGATGGCATTTCAAGCATACTGACAAAAACAAAACAAAATAAATATTTAAGGATGAAAGAAAGGATCCATTTACGTAGAAAACACAAAGATGTTAACTTGGAAAGAAAAGGTGATTCCAGATTTTTTGGTGATATGGGCCAACACCGGTGTCGATGTGCTGTAAACAAAACACTCGTTCTTCGCAACTGATTAATGCATAACTTCCTGCCTTGCCTGCTCCCCCACCCTTTACCTGAACACTCCAAAGATATCTGTGTTGTTGTGGACCTGCTGCATTGTTCACATTTGAAAGGCAAACTACGGAGAAAGTCCGGACCCGTGCAGATATTCTCCGAAGCGCCTTTCTCAAAACGTCTTTTGTGTGTTCGTGTGTGTGCGCGCTTGTGTGTGTAGGTGTGAGAGAGAGATGTATCCTTACTTCTCTCTCTGGTTTATGGGGGTCCATGAGTGTAACAGCTTCACCCTTTCGGACCAGCATTGCTTGAGAGTCTCCCAGCCAGGCCACAGTCAGCTCTTGACCTTGGATCAGCACCACCACGCCTGTAGTGCCGCTCCGCAGACGCTGAAAACACACAGGATATTAATCAGCCTGAGGTTCTCTGCAGCAATGCACACTGGGAAAACCAGCTGGCCTTGATTTTAATGTTTAGGTGCTACACAGAGTTCACATACCTTTAAATAGAATTTAATTTAAAAAAGAAATGTTAATTAAGGCAAATATGAAGTAAAAACTATAAATGATCAAAGATCAAGCCACATACAAAATCTAATTGTGAAATGGAATATGATGGGTAGATAAAATCATAAAAGGTAAATGTAATTTAAAAATAATTTCATCCAAAAGCCTTAAAATATTGTGGTTCTATTTAGAAATTTGATTCATGATCAACACTGACAGTTGAAATGTGTGATTAAAATTGTACCTAAATTAACTAATTTGTTACAGTTTTTTAAAGGGATAGTTCACCAAAAAAATGTAAATGCCCTCATTAACTACTCACCACTATACCAATGTGTTTGAGTGTTTGAGTTCACAAAACAGTTAAAGGGCCCATATTGTGTAAAATACATTTTCTGGGTTTTTACTATCCGTAATAACTTGAAGGGGGTCAGTAGGGACCCTAAAAGTATGAAAACAGTCACTCCGCGGACTATTTCACTCATTCCATTCTAAGAAATATGTTATGGAAACGTCTCGATTCGTACTTCCTCCCCCGTATGATGTCATTCGGGATCGCACTCGTCTCTCAGCCCCACCCAGCCGGTACCAGTCCAGCCTCCGAACCCACCACCCCCGCTCCCCGTCACCACCACCTCCCCTCCACACAGAATGCGACACCAAGCCAACATGATGCTGAGCTAGCAGCTTGTTAGCTACCAAAGCTAACCACAACAAACAACACTGAAGAAACACTGCAGCGTGGAGGGATGCAAGGAAGAGAATGTGTCCGTGCACATTCCTCCTAAGAACGTTACTGTTCGAGACCAGCGGTTACGCTTTATTTCTTCTTGTCGCTGTGCTCAGTACGCAGACGTTACTCCGTTGTGAAACTCTGTACTGTGACTCGGGACGTTACTCCTACATTGGCCGACTGTCCTGCTAAAACTTGAACAAACATGAGGACGGTGTAACTTACCGTTCCGAAACATCCTGTTGAAACCTACTGTAAATATATGGCTGGTCTTCTATAGCGGTATCCAAACATAACAACGTGACTTTCAGCTGTGTTTACCAGAGAGATCGTAAATGCGCCAGAATGAGACCAGTGATAGGCCTGGTCGCGTGTCACTCAAAGTGCAGTCAGCCAATCAGAGGAGGGGCTCAAGAGGCAGGTGAAAACAGCCTGTTCTGTCTGCAGCTCCAGAGAGAGGCAGAAGAGAGGACATGGAAATACACATTGCAGCAGTTTTTTCGACTTTAAACCACTGATATATCATCTTAGGGGGACCAATACCTCAAATCCCAGAAAAGTGTAAAATATGGGCCCTTTAAGGAGTCTCAGGGGTAAACTTTGTTAGAGCAGAATCCAATAAAATTGAAATCAATTGTGACCTCTTCTTCAGACGTAATAAGACAACAGAAAAAACATAACATGCCTCCATACTGCTCCTGTGGTGTCATCCAAGTGTCTGCAAGCCACGACATTCAAACTCGACTCGAAACAGCTTCATTTACACCATGTTTTAAGCCTAAATGTACACTCACACTAGTGCACACTCACACTAGTGTGTAAGGTCAGGAGTAAGTACAAGCTGACAGCAGAGTGTTCAGGGTGTAATCAGTGCTACGTCAGTACCTCTCTCTTGGCTTTGTCTCTGAACATGTCATCTGTGCGTTTGAAGGCAGTTTTAAAGGCAGTGGCTGCGTCGCTCGGTAGCATTTCCTGTTTACTCAGGGCAACATGGAGGTGGGTTGCTGTGTAGGTGGCAGCGTCCACCCCTCCATGTCCATCAAAAACAGCATAGTAGGCACGCTCCACTCCATCCTGGGCCATGGTGTGGAGAGAGAAAGAAATATATGTTGGACATATTTTATCAACATTATGAAAACGGACATCCCTTGAGCAAAGATTGTTGTTTGCATTATCCTGTTTAAATCAATCTGAAATAAAAACCAAAACAGGTAGAACATTCTTTCCTTTTGCCAAGACCCCTGTCCTCTGCCTCATCATGCTGTATGCTGTATGCTGGGGATGATGTCATGTGAGGTGGAATAAGTGATGGTAAGACACAGTGGTGGGAGAGGAGCAGAGAAAACTAAAAATGTTCATAGGTCAAATGATTGTATGTTTACAAATATTTGTTCATGTTTCCACATGTAGAAATCTTTTGCATCAATGTTTTATGTGTATATTTAGAAAAATTTGGATGAAAAAATCTTTTTTTAACTTAAGACAATTTCAGTACATTTATCTTTTATCAAAATGTATTGACTTACATAACCTTTTACCTTAGACACCTTAATATATGAAGCATTTGTAGATATAACGCAAGGGATAGTCAGCAAAAATAAGGTACTGGTAGACCTATTGCAAAGTTCAATCATAAAGCCATTTTATTTCTGTATTATTCAAGCTTTTCAATCACTAACTAACAGGAGAAAGAAGAAAAAGAAATCCAGTGACAAGCAATGTTTGGTGTTGCAGTCAAAGTCTTGTACCTGGATTCCGAAGAGCTGGTTGAACTCAGCTAAGGCCAAATGTTTGTCCTCCATCTTTCTCCTCGTGTTCTTGATGGCATGAACAGAGCAGCGGTGGAACTGGGAAGGGGACGGGGAAGGCTTGGGGAAGTTTTGATGCCATGCCAGCGCTACATCTATCACCTTATTCAGGAAGAGGCGTTGGACTGCCTCTGACTGAAGTACTGACGATTAGATAAAACAGACATAAACAAGACATAAATCACAGTCTTTGGGTTTTTACTTTTTGCTGTTGGTAAATACAGTACAATACATGACAGAAGATAGAGAATGAAAACAACCAGCTGTTCATAGCAGACATCCCGACTCTTAGACTGTCTATGGGACATAGAGATTTTCACTAATGCTGCAGTTCTTATCAGCAGACAGAGAAAGCGGGACATTGGCTGAACAACACATTGGAGCATTCAACAGCTAAGGAGCTGATTCTATTTTGTGAGTGGGGACTAAAAAAATTCTACAAAAAATAATTAATATTGCACTTATATTCTCCAGCTGGACCCAAACATGACACAATCATTTAAAAGTTCAGTGTGTAAGATTTAGGTGAAAGGGATCTATTGGCAGAAATAGCTGTTTTCTTCTTAATTTAAATACTTTTTATTTACATCGGGAGCAGGCCACCATGTTTTTCACAGTCCAGACTAGATAAACTAAATGTCTTTTGAGTTTTTATGACAACTGAAGGCTGCCACATGTTCTCTTCATGTTTGGAAGGGGAGGGTTGAGGTGAGAGGCATTCAGCTGCAACATGCAACTTCACCACTAGATGTCACTAAATTCTACAAACTAAGCTTTAACAGCAGCAAAATGAGCAACTAGAACAGAGCTCAGAACAGAGAGTGCATACCTCCACCAAGGCTAATGCACCATCTGACCATGTCAAAGCAGTGTATTCCATTAATTATTTAGACTTTTGGCAGCTTGACATGTTTTAATTTGTCCTGCCACCTTTTTCATTGTAAACACATTTTTTTTACAGATCTCTTAATAACATAAGAGATCTCTAACTTCGTGTTAAAATAATAAATAATAAAAAACAAAAAAATCCAATCCCCCCCCCACTTATGTAAAATGTTTCCTTGAGTCATGTCCCTCCACAAAAATATTGGGAAATCTGACGAGTACTTTTTGCGCAATCCTAGTGACTAACAAACTAACACAGACAAAAAAAAAACCTCCTTGGTGAAGGTAACAAAATAAAACTCACAGACTGCTTTCTGTTCTTCTTCCTGGTTGGCCTCGGTTTCCTCTGGGCAGTGGAAACGTGAAAGGTCCTCCCGCAGCAGCTGAGACAACGCTGCCTGGCACAGGAGGGCGCTGAGGACTGCAGGAGCACCCCTGAAATAACAAACACCAGGAGAAGCACATGTTGTGTCGTTTGTCAAGATATAAAGCCAAGTACACAACTGTACAGCCAGAGCTGACACATCCACATGAGTTTTGAGACGAAAAAACAAAAACAAATGGATAAAGCAGCACTAGGTCAGGCTCCTGTTAGTAATGGCCTGTCTCAGATGTCTGAGATCATCTCATTTCTGCTGCAAAGAACAACAGAAAGGACAATGGTGTCTATGCAGTAAGGGTATGTAGTCTTCCTGACCTACTATACTCCCAAGTTTAGCTGAACATGAAGATTCATTCATAGACTGTCCATTGCAAGAATATGACTATGAATAGAGGGAGACTAATGATCTTGGACAACTTGCACACAAAGGCAGAGGTAATAATAAAACCAAGGATGAGACCAGAGTTTTCTCTATTATCCTCAATATGAAAAGATTAAAAACTAGAAAAACAGTTATCCACTATGTTTTGATTCACAACCCTGGTAAAACAAACTCCCAAACCACCCAGTAGCCCCAGAACCCAGACAACACCTAAGCCTGGTGGCAGTTTTACACTGTATCAGCAACTATTACGCCACCCTGTCAACAACACAGCCTGAATGAGCAGGGCAAGAACAGATCTGTCAGGAATGAGCAGAATGCAGGCAGACACACACACACACGGTTGTACATCTATCTTAGTGAGGACACTCGTTGGCATAATGCATTCTATAGCCCCTTACCCTTACATTAACCATCCAAACTAAATCCCTAACCCTAAAGCCAAGTCTTAACCCTGAAACAGCCCTTTCAAAGTCAAAAAGTGAGGACGAGTCCAAACATGTCCTCACAGAGATGTCTGTGCAATCTACAGTGGCAGAATTAATGTAGACAATAAAAACAAGGGGTGTCTGCACCTCTTGTCACAGTGAACACATTTTCTCATTGATTTAATTATTAATCAAAGAATTCTGCTGCCTGTTTCCTAAAGCTCAATGGTGCATTTGTTCACATTATGTTTTTCAGGCTATTCATAATTTCATCCATGCAGGTTTCATGGAAGGGAGACTGCTAATCTTATGATCATTTAAATTCAGGTACATTTCAATGCCACTGTTCCTTTTCTCACACCGATCTTAATTATTGCATATTTTAATGCGATATCTACCTGATTGTTGACATGCAGTCAATTAATTAAAAGGAAAATTAGGAATTCGAAAATTAATTACCCCACACACACAAAGGAGAAAGACGTGGCTTTGTAATAAAATATGGCCAGTTATACAAATCAAACAAGGAATCAGAATCAAAGGCCGCAACAAGAGCAGTCAGTTATTTGGTCGACAGCCGGCGCTTGTGAGAGGTGCTGCTCCTCCTTCCAGTCATACCTGGCAGTCAGCAGCCTCAGGCCCAGCTCCAGGCTCTCTCCATGCAGCTCCTCCAGAGACACTTTGCGACTCAGAGGGCTGACAGGCAGCGGACTGTCTTCCTCCAGAGCAGCTGGGAACTCGTCCACAAACCTCCCCAAGAAAGACTGGGCCTCCTCCTCCATCTCGCTGACTTTGGCTGCAGCACGCTCTTGAATGAACAGGGGATCAGGGCTCAGTGTTCACAAGTGGAAACTGTACGGGCAGAGAAAAAGACTTTTACACCTTATGTAGCATACAATTCACACACAGCGATTTGACTTCCCTGCTAGTATCACATTTGTGAGATACATGCAGAAATCAATGATTATATTATTATACATCATTGTAAAACATTACCTTTTGTCATATTTTCAGTGTGCGTTGGACTTCCGCTGCACCTTGCACATTTTGATTTCTTTTTTGTGTATTTTTACCTTGTATTTTATTGTATTTTGATATAACTGGCTTATACCATGTCATTTTTTATATTCATATTGTTAAAACCTGTCCAAATAGCAGTAAAACGATTACGCCTGAAAGGCTCCACCCAGTTTCTTTGAATTATTATCTTAACTTTTAACATAGAAATCAATATTTTGATTTGCAAAATGACACCAATGGCAAATCCAAAAAAATCACTACTTTTGAGTCTGTCAAAATGTTGCTTAGTATTCCTCAGAAATTTGACCTACTTACATGTTTATTTGTTTTCTTCAGATAACCTAAAACATTTCAGGTTAAAAAGCTTTAAATTGTGTCACGTGCACTGTTTTATTTTCACAGACTGATTTAGCCTGACATGAGACCAGTCAGCACTGACGGTGGGATTCTGTTTCATCGTCCATCAGAAATTTTATTTCATCATCAATCTATTTCAATTAGATGCGTGTTTTGTGGTTTATCTTATGAAATAGTTGTTTCCCTAGTATAGTCAGTAGCACAATACTAGTATGTAGCAGTGAATACAAAGTAAAGTAGTTTAGTAACACTGAGCAGAGACATGCACCAGGTTGTGTAACAAACTTTACCCACAAACAGCTCAACACAGTGCGACTACAGGCCCAACTCCATCTGCATCCGGCCGGATACTGCAGACTGGGAGTTGCCCCACTCACTCCCACAAAGATATTCAGTGAGTTACAGGGTTGAGCAACAGTTTTAGTGCTGAGAAACAACACACATGCGTTGGAAAGATTTTGCAAACTGTGCTTGTAGTTAAACCAACTATGTAACGACATATAAAAGCGAATATGTGGTAAAAGAAAGTTCAAGAACCGTACCACTATAATCTCATGTTAATGGAGCTCTAGATGGTGACATGGAGCTTGACTAGAGAATACGTGCTAGCAACTACATCATGTAACTTCACACATCATCATTTTGTTTTCCTACACGTTTAAGTCGCAGTTTGACGTGTGGTAACTAAGTGTCTATGGAAGTAACCATGGTACGAACCTAAGGGCTTCCGTAGTTCTAACGACGGGTGAAACACCAACAGTTACACTGAAATAAATGTTTATTAACAACACAACTATAGTCTTTACTGCTTGAGTTTGTTAAAAAATATATAATTTAGCAACGAGCTGGCGGTGGTTACTTTACCTTAGCTGGGGCTAGCTAAGTTAGCACTGTCTGTAGTGTGGTGTTCCGCCCACAACACACAGACACAGATACACACAGACACACACGCGCGCACGCACACGCAAACCACAGTCTATGAGATGAACTGATAACGCGCACACGCACGCACATACAAACCTGCGCTGGTGGAGTTGATGGTAAAACACTGATGATAAAATCACAACGTAGACTTCAGTCAATGTGGAGCGCTCTGCAGCAGACTCTACATCCCATTGGTCCACTCTCCTGTACGTCGTCATACTTCCGTCTTCCTTCCTCTATACATTTAAAGGGCCACACTCTTTTACATCTATACAGTCTATGGATTACACATATTGCACAGAAATATGAAATAAAGTCAGCACATAGCACCTTTCTGCTGTTGATGACCACTAAAGACCTTTAAAGTTTTTTTATTGTTTTTTGGAGGGGGGATTTAGTCAGGCCTGTATAAGATTGCTGCAAGATATGACAATTTAAAATACATGTGATGCAATCCAATATCTCTATTAAATTCTGATTACTTAAATACGGTTAAAGTTCTGACATGTGTGCTTGAGGGCTACCTTCTTATTATGCCATTCCAATGTCCAACATGCTTAAAAACACTTATATCCAGCAAATGTTCAACATTTTACTCCCCTGATAAAGACAGTCAGAGTGCCTTCTCTCCACAGATTCAACAGAGAATAACTGTTCAATAGCTTGGAGAAATTTGGTTTCAAAACAACATTAATTCTCTGACAACTTACTTCAAACCTCTCTCTCTCTCTCGCTCTCTTTATCTCTCTCTCGATTAAGACTGACCCACAGGTGAGCGTCAATCAATTCCAATTTTTGTATAGCCCATAATCACAAATCACAATTTGTCTCACAGGGCTTAACAAGGTGAGACCTCCTCTGCCCTTAATCCTCAGAAAGAGTGAGGAAATGCGACAGATGTAAGACAGCAGACGCAGCATTGATCTTTATATTCTGGTTTTGTCCCAGCCATGAGTAGTTCTGCACCACTAGTGTCGCCCAAAACCTTTGTTTAGGGAATGTTCTACAAAGAGCATCCTGCCTGATGGGGTGATGATACCCTCTTTTGTACTAAATTAAAAGTCAGATTTTTTTTATCCACTACACTACTTACCTTTTTATTTAATTAATCAATTTATTGGTGAACTGAATTATAGTGGTGAACAAACACACTAACAGAAAACTTTTTAATGTATAGTTTACTTCATTGTAATTAAACATAAGTGAAAAAAGAGCTCTCCTTACTGGCATGTACTCTTTCATACTGTGCCAAGCAAATAAAGGACACAGTACACATTGACATCATACAAAGTAAGCAGCCAAGGCAGCCATTTTGTCCTTAGGTTTTTTGGGATTGCCACGGCGTCCCCGGCCTCGTCCTCGTCCTCCTCTTCTCGCACCACCACCCCGGTACCTCATGGTGGCATGTTTGAGCTCCACCAGATCCTGGAAAACTGGATCGCAGAAAACGCAGCCTGTGTGTTGGGTCTCACCGGCAGGAAGTGGAGTGCGAGTCTTGTTGAAGTCAACTGCAACCAGAGAGGCCTCACAGGCATCACAGCTCTCCTGAGCAACCTAAGGAAAGAAAGAAGCACACAGGATCAAGAGAAACTGTTAAAGTTGATAAAAGGCATAATAAATACGATGATGAAACGTTAAAGAGCTGAGTTCAAATCAGACCACAATTGAGTTTTAAAAATAGCTTTTAATAACTGAATCTCCTAGACTGCGTTCCAAATGTTGGAAAAAATGAGAACTGTGGACACTTTCAGAAGAGACAGGAGTAACAAAATCTGGGTGTGTCCTGCATGTAAGTGATTTAACAGACGTTAAATATCCCTTCACTGATACCCATTCAAGTGATACATTAACATGGAACTGATTATTACAAACACAAGGAAAAATATAATTTACTTAAATTTAGTGCATCAGTACTGGCTAAAGGAGCATTTATCAGAGAAATCAGATGTTTGTATGTTTGTGTCTGCTTTTCTTGGCTGGTAAACTATATACATTTATATGTTAGGCTATGTAAATAGTTAGGCTATGTAAATATGATTTTCATGAAAAGATGTAGGACTCTTCTTACCTGCACTCTGTGTGCATGTTCAAAGAAGTGGACCACCACGTTGCATTTATTACAGGCCATCTTCCATTTTGGTCCAGAGGTGGGATCCAGCACCAAAACCCCAGTATCACACTCCACACACTGTCCAATGCCCAAAGAGTTGAGAGAGTGCTGACAGGACGGATGAGTACACTCATTACATCCCATACCTGAGAAAAACAGGTATTAAAAAGACATAAGAAGATTACAAAGGACTAATGGTCAGATTTACAAGAAAAAGGTTTGCATTTGGTTTGTGGCCACAATTGTTGTGTTTTGGTGAAATCCAAAGTGATCCCTGTGTTAGTAGGAGCATTAGGGGCTGTGACACCAAAACTGGGAGAGTGGCTTCAGCAGATCCCAAGGACAAATGAAGTGTCTGTTTAGAAGAGCGCAGCCCTAGGAACAGCTAAGATGCTGCGCAGAATCCTCAAACTCCCAGGCCTCTGGTAGAGGAGCCGGACTTGAGTAAGACATACCACCCCATGTGGGGTTACTCGGGAGATTGTATATATTCACCTAATAGTAGAGTGTTAGTATGTGACAAACTGTGATTCATACACCAACTTTTGTACAGTCCCCCAAAAAATCTCAAAGATGTAGTTGACAGCCTGAAACTGTTAAAAAGTCCTTGTAAGCCTTTTGGAAAAAATAAAATAAAACAAATGAATACATGTAATTATGACTTAGGGCTAGGAGGTTTCACAACAAGAATGACTGACTTAAGATACAGGTTTCTTTTCTACCTTTTTTCATGTCCCTGAAAGGCGGGTTGCTGTAGCAGTAAGGGCATAGTGGGTAGCTCTTGCCCCGGGGCCCAGAGGTCCACAGCACCAGCTCAAATTCATCCAGTGGACAGCGGAGCTCCTTGTACAGCTTGATGGCTCCATTCTGTGGAAGACTGTATGTCTCATCACAGTGGGAGCAGTGGAGCCTGCTGGGCTTGGCCTGCAGATACATTTTAGGATCAGATGTGATGAAACAATTTTTCACTTTGTGTCAAACATTCTGGACAGTCTTCATCTAACCAGTTTCCGGTACTGTGGTCACAGGGGGCTGTCATTTTAATTTGTTTGTGGTTGATGGTGAAGCTATATTTGCACGTTGAAAGACTTTATCTGAAACCTGAAGTCTTTCAACACTGGTTCTATGTTGTGTTTCCACTGTGAATGACTAGTACATCATTAAAAATGGAACAGGATGCAATTCTTTTTTTACAAAAATCCCAAATGTGATATTAGATTTCATGAAAATTGAAGTGTTGACTGTAGACTGCAATGTCACTGTTTCAAATCTAGTGGATGACCTTTCTTAAATATCATCCCAGAGTTGATGTCAATTCTCTACTGTCGACTTGGTTATAAAGGAATACTCAGTCAATGTCAGTAGATATCAGATTGTCCTAAAAACATTGAACACCTTTCTCAAAACCTAAACAATGATAAGAAAAGAGTTTGTTAATCCTTTAATAACTGAAATGTTCATAATGCAGTTCAGCATGCATGGCCCCAATACAGGAGATATCCTCTACATTCATGCTGCTGCCACCACCCTAAAAATCAATCAACACCATTTACCAAGTGTCAAGTGATATGAAAAAGTCACGAGTCATCACTGACATATAGATGGTAACAATATATGCATGTGCAAGCATGTGTTTCCAAAGGCATTATGGGTTATTGATTGTAAACAGAAGGGCCAAAGAAGTAGATATATTCCATTCACTGACTTTAATACTTAAAAGGGTGCTAAAAGTGAAGAGCTCTGCATAGTTTCAAAAGCCACTGTATGTGTAATTTAACATTAAGCATGTGAAACCATTATGCAAATATCAGTAGTTACATGTGCTGAATTTTATATGTACACTTTCAGGACCGACACTGACGTACATAGTTCCTCGTCTGACGTGCCTCCCAGAGGACTTGATAGAAGGCCTACCTTGTGGTTTCCACTAGAACACGGCACTTAACAATCACACGTAACCTATTACACACATATTCAGATTGAATGGCAATGACTTAGATCTGCAGCCTCATGGTTTATTCATGAATTCAAAAGTGGTTCTTCCATCAGGTGGAATTGGTAATTAAGTATGTCAGCTGAACTTTGAAGGCCAGAGCTCAACATTATGTGGTTCGGAAAGGACAATAAATGGTGCCTTAATGATCCCTCCCAGGGCTTTCCAAAAGGAAATGAAGCAACCAGCAAGAGGGATAAAGTGCCTTCCCCGGAGAAAGCATTTGGCCGTAAAAGCCCAAATTTGGTGAAACTGGTACATTCTCAGGCCACTATACTTTAATACAAACTGATTAAACTATTGCATATTTTAATTACTACGTGATTATAAACAGTGAATTATTTAAAAGGAAAATTAAGAATTAGGAAAAACAATTCTTTATTAAATAAGAAAATTAAGAATGAATATTCACTGTTCCACAAAGTGCAGGACAAAATCACTAAGTGACAATGCAAACCACAAGGGCTAACCGAGTTGGGACACTGTGTGACTTTGACTGGTCACAAGGATATGCAGTAGCAAGTGGGGAGATAACCAGCAAAATGATCCACATCACACCTATCCTATGTTCCTCACATTGACTTCCAATTAAGTTCAGGATTATTTTTACAGTTCTTGTTCTCACTGCATGGTCAGGAACCTATGTACATCTTAGACCTGCTTCTACCTTATATCACCAGGCACTGAGGTCTTCTGACCAGGGGCCTCATTTATAACCGTTGCGTTCGCACAAAACGGGACCTAAAAATTGCATACATCTCTTCTCACGCAAACGTTAGGATTTATAAAAACAAACTTGACGGGAGAATGTGTGCACTTCCACGCAAACTCTGGCCCATGCGTACGAACATTTTGGAGATGGGAAAATGACGATGCCGACATGAGGTGGTGAACTGGCGAACTAGAGGGCGGTTGTGGCTGAGGGGTAGAGTGGTTGTCCTCCAACCAGAAGGTTCAATCCTCAGTCTTCCCCATCTGCATGCCGAAGTGTCTTTGGGCAAGATACTGAACCCCTAAATGGCCCTTCATAGATGATGAATGCAATAATGTAAGTCGCTTTGGATAAAAGCGTCTCCCAAATGACATGTAATGTAATGTAACTGAAGCATATTATTGATCCACTTCATCATTTACATTAAAACCAACAGCTTTAGTTGTGCTCACACGACATAACTGTTCCATAAGAACCTTCAATTGAAAAAGATATAAAACAATTTACAGCAAATTACGTTCAGATGCCATTTAACAGCGGAGTTGCAGAGCTGAGTCATTAATAGCTTTTAATAATATCTTCTAACACTGTTGTTGCGTGTATCATCCAGGACGAGTGTGTGTAACATCGCTGCAATGAACGTGACTGTGCCATCAGGCGCACAGAGCGCACTGGAGATCACTCACTAAAAATAAAGAAAAACTACTCAAACTTCTATTTCCAAATAATATCCAAGAGTGGAGGTTAAGATGCACTGATGTGTGAAGTAATCGGTCCGATTGCTCTAAATATATAAATACTGTGGTGACACTCAGGCGTGATGCTGCGTGATGGATGCACGCGAATGGAAGGATAAGGAGGAAACGAGGGTTCAGCGATGACTATTCAGCTGATATAGATTCTATAGATCTGTGATCTGTGATCTTTGTGCTGAACTGAGTCCAGTCTTACAAAGATCAACCCAACGGAACAGAACCATTCCAGTAGAAACACAAGCATATAATAATAATTCTGATCAATTTTATAGATTAGGAACATGACAGCTGCTCTGAATTTAATAATCTTGCAGTTTTGGATGACTAAATTACAAACAGTTGATACAATAAGTTCCCTCACATTCTAACTGTTTTTGTTTACGCCAATTTTGGCTTTTGCGTGCACGTACGCTATTAGTATGAATCCTACACACTGTTTTATGAATGAGGCCCCTGGGCTGGTTGCCCCTAGGACTCGATTTCATGGGCACTAGTATCCCAGTTGTGAAGCTTATCCTGGTATTGATCACATTCAGGATATGGTGTTTACATGGGACATTGGGGAAATTATGATTCCTGTATGGTGGCTATAGAAAATGATGCCGCTTTGGCTTTTAGAGCACTTAGCTCTATTAAATGGTAAATGGTTTTGTATTTATATAGCGCTTTTCTAGTCTTGATGACCACTCAAAGCTCTTTACAGTACAGTTTTTACATTCACCCATTCACACAGTGCATCTTGCCCAAGGACACTTTGGCATGTAGATGGGGAAGACTGGGGATCGAACTGCCGACCTTCAGGTTGGAGGACGACCGCTCTACCCCTCAGCCAGAGCCTGATGGCTGTTGTAATGTAAAATGTATTCTACCGTCTGAAATAAATTCAAACATGTCTCACAGGAAACAGAGATCAATATCTTCAAAAATGTGAAAAAAAAAAAAATTGCGCCTGTGTGCCTGAAAAAACAGAAAAAAGAATAGTTCATTAAAAAACAACTACACGTGTCCCCAGAAATGGTCAAACAGTCCTGATCATTTGAGCAAGTGAGTTTGAAGCGACGGCAGAGGAGTGGTCACGTACAGTACGAGACTCAACGGCACTGCACTGAAAATTGCCCACGAGTTTGACAAAGCCAGACGCCTGCGAGAGTAAGTTGTTCACAGAAAAGTAGGAGGTCACATTTCACAGAGAAGCATTTCAGATGAACCTTGTAAATGGTAAATAGTTTGCAATCTCATCAACTTTGGTTTGTTGAATAATAATCAACACTGATCTGAATAAATGAAGTAAAACAATATTCAGAGCAGATTCTGTCATGGAAACAGTTTAAACACGCTTGTGTTTCTCTATGACACTTAACATCTGTTCATACAAACTGCTTTTTTTTTTTTAAATTAAAAAAATAAAAGCAGCTTTTGTAAGAATGTTAAGAGACTGTCGCATAATAACAATAAAAATAAAAGTAAAGTGGCTGTTGTAATGCATCTAATACATACTATTAGATGCCAACATCGCATTGCAGATTTGGCTTATCCCCATATTGCCATCTATTGAAGAAGAGAGCAGCAATAAATATTAAACATGTCCTCGACTTGGCCAGTGTCATGCTGTTGCTGCCAACGCACAGAACCAGGGCACAGTGGATGAAGATGCCCGGCCGTCATGATGTCATGATGTAGACTTGCTGATGATCAAATCTGAAATATAGACTGTTTAAATTCTAACTGTACTTTAGACTGTTCTGCTGACCTGGATGTACTTCATGAAGCGGTGGCACTTGCCACAGCGGGACAGTGGCTTCCCTGAGGCAGCAATGGGGGAAAAGGAGACCTCCATCAACTCATCCATACCTTTAAAACAAAGACATACACTGTGAGATGGAGTTGCACAAGAGTCAACAGATACCATAATAATAATATAATAATATAAAGATGTATGACTTACATGATGAACTACTTAGCTTAATATTCATTCATATACATTCATTACGTCTACGAGTTCGATGCATAGTCAAGTGCAGAACACTGTGGGAAACAACTGAATTGACGACAGCAAGGTAGTTTAGCTCACTGGGGTTCAGCTAAATTAAATTTAAGCAATGGATGTGTTACAGTATGCACGGTATATCCACTATAAACATTTCCACATGCATCATTACTAAGACTGAGATGACCACTGTGCAGTGGCTATGCTTTATGTTCATTGATTCATAAAGAGCTGTGAGCAGAGGGTTTGCAATGTAATTGCTTAATTAGAGGATACTTAAAAAGAAAATAGTCTACAACTTCTCATACTATGTTTAAGAGTAGGCTTAGAACCCTTCTTTCTGATTAGGCTTATAGTCAGAGCTGGTTCAGGTCTGTCTTGGACCAGCTCTTAGTTAGGCTGCTGTAGGACTAGATTGTCAGGGGACACATGGAGCTCATCTTTCCTCCTCTTCCTCTTCATCAAATTAATGTGCATTATCATTGTAGATCCAGGATCGCGGATGCAACCACATCATTAATGGTGGTGACAGCTGATTGTGGATTATGATTACAACTACATTGCTTTGATATACAATATATATATAATCACATATACTAACATTATTTGCAATAGATCAATCATTAAAATTGTCATTGTCATTATTGCTCCCTTCATCTTTGTCAGTGTTTTCTCCTCATTTCTACATTTTTTCCTTGTTAACAGGTATTTTGGGGTAGTTTTTCCACACTCTTGTTGACAGTTAAGGGCTGGGTTGTACCATGTTAAGCACTATGTGGCAAATCTTGATTCATGAATATGGGCTACACAAATAAAATTTGACTGATTAATTTTGTCTTCAAATTCAACAAAGTCCACCAGCATCAGAAACAAATGGAAAACATAAGCAGCCAATCCCCATTCTTAAGGTCAACACATGGTACTTCCTTTAACACAGTAACCCTTTCGTAGCTACATTGCAGCAGCCTACAGTATAATGTCAGAGCCAAGGCTTGTTTATGTCAGGTGTAATAAAAAAAAAACTAAAATGTTTGCAGACATTGACAGAGCTGCGTTGAACGTACCAGTGATAGAATCCACAAAGTAGTGAAACTTCCTCTTGAAGATATCCAGTGTATGCTGAAGGACTTGTTGGAAGTTGGCTTTACCTTGTGCAATAAGGTTCAGTTGCTTCTCTACTGCGCTGCGTATAGTGGGTAAAACCAGCTCTGCATCTGTAAAACACACAGTTTTCAAAGATGATTCAGCATTATTTAAAAAACCTGCAATGGATTAGCATCTAGCAATCTCTAATAGATGTAGGAGAATGCACAATAATAAAAGGCAAATGACCTATCTTGTAGTAGCCATGAACCAGGACAATGCCCAAGTTTGTTGGCTTCAACTTGCGTCCATTCTCTATTGTGACATAGTTCCTCTGGCAGATGTTGTTGATGTGGACAGGGATGCTGGCATCAGTACCTGGAGGCGAGAGGCAGAAACTGTAAAACTGTTCTCCTGGTATTATCGTTATTCCTTCACAGATTAATGCTCTGATGCAAGTCCTCTTTGAAATATAGAGATTAATAAAGAACAGTAACAAGAGGTGAGTTCACGGTTTCAATAATTTAAACCATAAAAGTCCCAAAAAACTTGATATAATTAGTATGGGTGGCCAAGAAACTGACTGACATCAGTTCATTATTATGATTCATGATTCATTCATGATTGATGATCAATAGAAATCAGTGGACCAGTGGTGAGATTATCTTCCCAACCTCTGAGTCCAAGGTTAAGACTGAACATAGAACCTCAGCTATATGGATGAGAGGGCACTGGGGACAATTCCTATACTCATGTTTTCAACCCTCATTCAAATTGTATTAACACTTCGCAACATGAGTTCAACACTTTGCCCAGTCTGTTTCCTTTCTTATACTTTCAGTTATAAGACATTAATAGCTGTTTATCCAATAGGCAGTACTGAGGTATACCAACGCCATGTTTCTCCATGAGTGTGATGAGTTCGGCCTCAGTCAGATATTCCGGGGGGCTGGTCTGCTTTTCCACCAGCTTGATCTCATCTACTGTGAAAATGTCTCCACGCTCACATTCTGGCAAGGTCTCTTCTAGCGGGATGCCCAGCCAAGGCATCACTGTTGTGTAACCTGGGAATCAATCAAAAATACACTTAGCAAGGACTAAGTTGTTATCAATCCTGTGCATTTGTGCACAAGGTTCTTCCTAACTAGCACATTTTAAACTATTGATTTAATAGACTTGCATCAATAAAATTTAAGGAAACCTGACTAATGTGTAAATCAGTCACCTGCAAACATCCGGAAAACTGTTAAATCAATTAATCAACTACATCAATTTAACTGGGGCATCACATATTGTTTCAGGGAAGAAATGTGTGTTTCAGAGTTGCAATGGAACGAATGGAACGTATATCTTGGTGTGTGTTTTGTTAATGACCCAAGGAAGCGCAGTGTCGAATGTGGTGCAATTTGGACACGAGTTCACATACGTTCGACATGAATACACTTTGAATTAACAGGTGACTGGGCCTCATCAACGTAAGTGACATTGTCCATCACCACAATCGTGCGTTTATGACAACTGATTCTTCAGTTTAGCTCTTTGTGCAGCATGGCAAGCAAACAGCCCATTCCAAACCAGTAGGTTTAGAACAGGCAGTGCACTAGTTCATGAAGTTTGCATAGGTGGAATGATCAGATTATGCTAAAATAATCAGGTTTTAGGTAAAATAGAAAAAATGTATGTTGGGGTATATTGGATTATTGTTTTGAAATGTTATTTAAGAACACATTATTACTAGTAGCAGTAGTAGCAGCAGCAGTCAGACAAGCAACTACTCAAAAGCTAAGAGAAAATACACTAAACAAATTAAACAGAGATACATGTGTGATGATTTAATCACTTTACTATATATACACCATACTATAGTCCTTACTATATCTAAAATCATTGTTAGCATTGGAGCTCTAAATCTGCAAAGTGTCAGCAGCTTGGTACTCAAGAAGCAAGCATTTGCATTTATGAGCACAGCTGACTGAGTGTGTACCTGGTGAGATCAGGGTTTTGCCAGTACATGAGAAGGCCTCTGGGCCAATGCTGAAGTCTATTGTGGTCTGTAGGTACTTGCAGTCCTGACTGATTGTGGCAATGAAATGCCGTGTGATGTACTCGTACAGCCGCCAGCCATCACTGCCTGTGGAGGAGCAGAAGAGAAAGGGTCCCTGGGTTAGAGGTTAAGAGTGAAAATATGTCTGTCAAAGTGAGGAGCAGCAAAAATCTTTACTTGGTTGATAGGGACACTGTTTTAGTTAGGATATGGTGACATTGAAATTGCTGCTGAATTTTATTGGACACATAAAGACAAACTAAATTTCATGGGGGGGGTTAGGGTTAGGGCAGGGTTAGGAGGCAGAAATCTGGACAAAAAAATAAAAAATTATCTGCAGGGATAGACATGCAGAGGTAAAAGAGATGTAAATTGAGTAAATCAAGTGATTAAGTGATCAATGTAAAAAAGTCGTAAAAATCATGCTGTCATTCACTAACAATATATCTATTCCATCAATCATAAGACAATTACCCCTCTAGTTACGTTAGGGGAAAAACAATATTGCTTGGCCACTAACTTTTTATTATTAATTGCAAACATTTCCACCAGTGTGGCCTCAAGCCCATTATAGAAGCTACATCATGTGACTAAGTGAAACGTTTCATCTCTCATCCAAGAGGCTCCCAAGTTCTATTCACCAGGTCTTATTACAGAGCAGATCCATAACTCAGGGCCACAACTTATTATCTTGTTCCCATGCGTTATTATTTCGTGGCCAGGCAATTGTTTTTCCCAAATGTCACCAGAGGGGCTCCGTAGAGAAGAGCTGCTTTGACAGATGATGTCTTACCCTCTCTCCCTATACTCTCTTTCACTCTAAGAGTCGATATTCATGATCAATTACTATAATCAATTATGTAATGAGTTGCATGACCCACCCAGTTCCCCCTCGGAGGCAGCACGCATCGGAGTGATGGGTGGATGGTCTCCTGCATCAGATCCTTTCCTGGGTCGGTTCAGTCCAGTTGAAAGCAGAGCCTTCACCTGAGATGGGAAACGTGTTTTTAGAAACAAATTCTTGTGTGTTCACTTCCGGCTCATGAGCATGAATAAAATGAAAACATTTTTGTATGCACACACGGCTGACGTTCAATGCATCCCTGAACCCACAGTGACCCTCACCTCTTCTGCCCAATAGGGATTGTTGGCCTGCTGCTTCAGTGTTCCTTTCAGATCGAAGTTCTCTGGGTAGTGGGTCGTCTCAGTACGTGGGTAGCTGATGTAGCCCTGTGTATACAGTCGCTCCGCAATCTGCATGGTATGCTGGGGACCGAAGCCTGGGGTAAAAAAAACCTCATGAATATTTTCTCGTTTTCTTACATAGTCGCAAAGCTAAGAACTGGCAGTTGAGTTGCATGTTTCTGAGATTAGAAAGTACAGTGATCTTGAATGAAGTCTATAATTATTTTAAGTTCGTAATATTTGAGTTTTTCCTGTTCAATTTGTCCATTAACTTCAACTTCTATATTTTCAATTCTAGTAAGGACAAAGTCCTGATTTATATTTAAGGATAAGGCTGGTGATATACTTTATCTTGTAAAGACTAAAACCAGCAATGAGTTAAAATAACTGTGTGTGTACCAAAGAGCTCTGCTCTGCTGCATCAATGTTGTACAAACACTTTTTAAATAAATTTTAATAAATCCTGCCCCAAAGTAGTTGCCCCAAATACCCACTATAAAATTACTGAGCCGCTACAAGATTTTCCAACAAATGCACCACCACCACTTCCTACTGTTTCAGTGATGTTTTCAAAAAATACTAATACTGAAAAAAAATACTGAGCCATGAACTAATGAATGTGTGCAGTCCTTTTAAATATTTATGTCTTCATTAGGAACCAGTGGACTTGGGGCTGAAGGCCACAGACTGAATCAGTCAGACAGAATTGTGAAACAGACAAGCACATTGTTGGTTTGGGTCTTTTCAGTTCCTTTAATGGGATTTGGAGAAAATATATTATAAAGTCAGCCTTGTCCTTTAACTCTATTCACATATAACTCGAAAAACCATGAATCAATGATCTAAACCATATATCCAAACTTGAAATTAAAACATTATGTTGTAAATGCTCATCATTTCCTAGTTGCTGCTTCTCAGTTCCCTGTGAAGTATTTCTAGATTTTAAACTAGACCAGTGACAGCATGTCAACAGAATATTTACATTATTTACATCACATAACATTAGAGATGAAACAGTGTGAAAATTTTGTTATCAGTATTATCGTGAACAAAATTATAACGGTTATCAGTATTATCGCTGTATTGTTGAAATGTGCTGTAAATGTTCAAAAATAACTGATACACCAACTATAGTAATTTCCCCAAGTTTTATATTGACAAAATATATATGTATATATTATCAATATTGTAATGTATTGTAAATATACTCAAAAATACCAGTGTAAAAAAACATGCAATGTGGCCAGAGTGGATGTTAGCATTTGTTAGCTATGGCCAGAGATTACTAACATTTCTCCTGCTGTTACTACCAGCTGCCTGCTACTCCATGTTTTTACAACTCTTTCCCACCGTGTAATAAACTCATGATAACACAGGTGCAATCGATTACACTGGACATTTAACAAAAAAAATGTGTGTTAGCTCAAAATCAGTTCAGTGTTTATTGAGTGAGATCTGTAACATTAGATTTCACTGCGAGCAGCCTCACTCTTCTGCTGCAAGTTCTTTAAGAGTGAAGTGAACAACTCTCTTCTCATAATGTGATAAGACTCTGTGATGTGACCGGCTGTTAAATGTGACTACCCGATGCGTCGAGCCGGTTTCGGACGGAAAAATCTAAACACCTGTCGGGCTCGGTCACTACATAATCACTAATACCAAAATATTCACAAACGAAATGCTGCTTATGTTGATGTAAATGTACCTAAAGCAGAGCTGGCCACTCGCAACATCTCCACTGTGTTCAAGGCCTGGGGTCTCTGCTTGGCCTTCTCTTTCTTACTCACCGACTCCACCTGTAATAGGAGACGTATTAAACAGCTTACATCAGAGGTCAGGTTTGATCAGAAAAAGATCTCATCTTACAGGTAAAATGGAAAAAACAAGCTGACTGAGGTAAGGTGGAAGTTAGGTGAGTTAATATAAATCAGACAATCCGGTCTATACGATCAAATCATCATGATTCCTCAGGACTATAAAAAAAACACTGTTATGTTGAAGGTTGGTTACAACTCGTTTACTCATAACTTATTACAGGAGGTTCTGTATCATTTAAATCATTCAAATCACATAAAAAAAATTTGCTGTATTACTGTCACTCTAGATGACATACAGTACATGTTAATACACTTGATAATAGCGACCACAGTTAGCACAGAGTAAACTAGGCGTTATTAGGCTTTTGCTATTACCTTGGCCTCCCTCGATGTCTTAGCCAGATTGACAAACATCTGACCAACATCCCTGTCGAAGACCCTCACCCTGTTCCAGTCCAGCATCAGTGGGTTATCCTTTCCTTTGAACACCTGTGAACACAGAGCATGTCTGTCACTATAGCACTGCAGCAAAGGATCGTTGACACGGCATCAAGGAGAGTGAACGTGGAGATTTACCTTTGCCTGGAGGATCCAGTAAGTCTCTGGTCTAAAGGACTGGATCTTGTCATGGCGTTCCACACAGAAGCCGAGGGTGGGGGTCTGGCATGGTCCGAATGAGATCAAGGAAGAGTCTAGATTACCGTATTTGCCCTGAAAATACTTGGTCTGGAACCTGAAAAATATTTGACCCACAGTTGTCAGGTAGTCGTTTTTGGATGGTTTTATAAGCTAAAAGAATCTAATGAATCCAATTATTATTTTCATTAAATCGGCAGTTCTGACTACATGGACCAAGAACTTTGTATGAGGGTGCAATTACACTTTGAATAGTGACTGACCCCGCATCTTTCTTACATCATAACTGCATTTAAAAATTTACGCCACTTTGTGGTTATGTTTCAACCTCTGTATCACGAACCAAGGTGTTCAATCTAATACCAGCTGATTCTGTGAATATAATATATTTTCCCCTGAAATGTACAAAGTAATAATCAGTGAAATTAATAAGGTACTGGCATTCAATGTCTTGAAAGGTGTGGTATATTCAGCTAACATAGATTGTTAATGACATGTTCATGATTAGGGGGCCCCTCGTTAATGACATGTTCATGGTTAGGGGGCCCCTCGTTTCCTGACTCTCAGATGAATCTAATTATTATTCGATATGATACTCGTTAAGTTCTCTTTGACCTAGAGAAACTCTCTTTGACCTGTTTGATAGAGGGATTTCCATCTTTAAGTAGGAAGTAGATAGAGGGGTTTCCATCTTTAAGTAGGAAGCATGTTTTGTATTAGAGGCCCCTATGTATGATGTCATTTTATCTTATTTCCTGGGCGGAAACAACTTCCCTATATGAAGGCTTGTCCGGCACCGGCGAGGTAGACTTCTTCATTGGCCGAGAACGTCTCCGGGTATACCTAGGTACCTGTCCTGACCTGTAACTTCTGTGTAATAAACCTTATTATACAAACAAGAACGGTGTCCGCGGAGATTCCTTCATCATCATCTTCAACATCACTGCTGCTTAAAGGGGACATAGCATGCCCATTTTACCACAAGTTGATATGGTTCCTTGGGGTCTTAATGAAATGTCTGTAACATACTTTGGTCAAAATACCACAAGGATCATATAAAACAGCACCCTTTTTACCGTGTCTAAAACAGCCCTCCACAGAGTGACCTGTTTTGAGTGCCTGTTCCTTTAAATGCTAATGAGCCAGCTCCCCCCTCCCCCCTCTCCCCCCATGATTTTAAACGATATAAATTACATATTTTATATGATATAAATTATCAAATATGCATCCCATACTTTGTATTCCCCTTCTGTTGTCCTGGAGTTTTAATTTTCCCAATCACATAATTAAATGTCCCCCTCTGCCCATCCACTACAAGCACACAAGCAGACAGACAGAGAGAGAAAGAGAGGGTGGGGGGGGCTATGAAGACCATCATTTACCCCCGAACCCCGACATTCAACGGGTACAACAACAAGCGGAGAAAGCATAATCGCGGGCTGACCTTATATATACAGTCTATGGGGCTGACCAGCGGAGAAATGCTCGTCCCGTGTGAACAGCCAGGCGGCTGCGCGCAGAACGGCGCTGCGCTGCCTCGCAGCGGCGCTTCCGCATCCGGTGTAAACCCGGCGTACGAGTGGGGGGGGGCTCTGTGTGTGTGTGCCAGTGTTACAGTAGTGCTGAACACTGCGGAAGTCTTCCACACTGCTGGCTGTGTGGCATTGACACAAATTCCAGCTCACGCATGGGAGAGCGAGCGGTCGCGCCCGAGCAGCTGCTGCAGCCCCCCAGTCCCAACGATCCAGACAAATGCCACATGTGAGTGAATCGCGGGCTGACCAGCGGAGAAATGCTCGTCCCGTGTGAACAGCCAGGCGGCTGCGCGCTGAGGAACGGCGCTGCGCTGCCTCGCAGCCTCGCTGCGTCCGTGTAAACCCAGCGTAGCGAGTGTGGGGGGGGGGATGAGGTGGGGGGTGGGCCAAGACCATGTAGGGAGACTTCCAGTGCCTTGTTACGACACAAAACCCAGGAAGCTCAATCGAGTCACTCAAGCATGACGTTTCTGACTTTGAGGAACCATAACAAAACGCGCGAGTGTTTTTTTCCCAGAGTTTTTGGGTTGGTAGACATGCCAGATACCCACATTAACCTGTAGAAGCACTAACAAAGTGGAATTTGCATGCTATGTCCCCTTTAAATATACGACAAAGGGAATCAGGCCATCTCTCTTAGCCTCAGAATTTCCTTTGTCAGATTATTTCTAGTTCAAACTATTCACTAAAGCCAAAATTTCAATTTAAAAATAAAGTATTAAAATTAAAAAAAACTATTTGAAAGGGACAGACCATAATTGTCAGATGTAGCCAACAGGATCCCCTCCAAATTGGTGAAAAGTCTTAGAAAGATATACATATATTGCTAAACCTTTGGGGAATTTGAATAAAAGCCAAGCATCAAATTTCTAGGCTGTTGTATGTGGCTGGAGAGAGCAGTGTACCGGGTGAATGCACAGCCAATGCGCAGGTCCAGCTCCTGTCGAGCATCCACTGACAGCGCCTCGTTGCGGTTGGGCTCTCCGAGGCAGTTCATGGCATTCCAGATGTCAGTGTCGGTAATGGAGCTGAATTTGGCGCGGTAAACACTCTGATCCATGGAACTCCCCTTGTTCATCACTGGCTGGATGGCATCCAGTACCTTAGAGGCAAAATAAATGATAATTGAGCAGTAGAAAAGTCGAACTGTTTGCAGGAACAGAAACCGCTCCTCACGTGATCCAGGATTTTAGTCCCCGAAAGAGTAACTTTACTTGTGCTTCCTAACGAGGGGGAAAAAACACTGCTCTGGCCTCTATGGCTTGGTAGGTACAAGTCTCTCATGCAACTACAACATCACAGCTAGGTTTGGTTCATGCGTGCTCAGTTCCATTTGTGACACTAAGCTGTGATGTAGGGTAAAACTGGTACATCACTGTTATTCAGGGTGTAGACAAACCAGAGAAGCTGTCACCACTAGTTTACATTACTACTGGACTGGTTGTAAATAAAGCTGCACAATGACTATGTGTAATGTGACAGGAGCCGCTAATACTGATGAAGATACAGATAATTATCAGCAACTCTGCAGCTTCCCTCAGACTTACAGAGCACTGTAGCTTCTTTTATTCTACTTGTTCATTGCGCATCATAACATTTTGCAGAAAAAGTACAGCGGCCAGCGTCCAGACTGCCAAAAAGACGAAGACGAAGAAATCACCACGTTCACACGGGTAAAACCTGTATTGCAGAGTATCTTGACCCGGGAGTGAAAACAGATTAAATTATTTCCCATTTAAGACAAAAGTCAGATGTTAGTGGGTGTTAATGGGTTTTTTGACCAGTGGAAAAGGGGCCTGTTTGGGTTGATCCCTCCTTCAGCAAAGGAAAAAGAAAAGCTTGTACAGCAATATTGTTGAACCTGACCTGGGAGGAGTTAGGATTAGAGTTAGGGCATGTTTGTTGACAAGTAAGTGAATCCATCTTAAATAATTTGCAGTTTCACAATTGAGATAGGAAGAATGCATTTTATACCAGGTTAAAATGCACAGAGCCATGGGTTGGATGTGATTATTAACATGACATAACCTGATACAGATCACATGTTATTGTCAGATGTTGATGGGGTCTGAATTACCTCAAAACAGATGTTCTCGCCTTCTTTATCACAGTCCAGCCATAAAACCACATAGTCACAGCCTCTACCTTCAACCTGACATGACAACAGAAAAGAGTATTGAAAAAAACAAGGCATGATACACTGACCTCCAGGTCACACAGAAAGCAACATGATGTCTTCTGAAACCTAATTACTGGGTCAACCTCTAAAAATGTACCTGAAGGAACTTGACCATGTTGAGTTTAGGGTTGGCCTCCTTCCTTTCTGTGGGAGCTGTGCTGAAGAGTTCTGCAGGGTCCACCTTGTCCCAATTGTTGTACTTTCCTTTAGACAAAAAAAGGACCAAGCAGTAAAACAACTTAGTAAATCCAAGAAATTAAAATCAAACTGAAGTGGTTGAAACCCAAATAAATACAAATCAAAGTGTAAATGTCTTTCCTAGTTTTTGTATAAAGCAAGACATAATGAGGAGTCTAATGAAGAAGTTGACAGTTTAAGATGAAATCCTATTAAGGAATGTACCGAAGATTTTTTATTTCCTAATGTAGTTACAGATAACTGAATAATATATGATGAGGTGTGTGTAAGTGTGTGTTAGACAGTGAGCAAGATCTAAAGTAAAAGATACCAACCGATGAAATCCAGACTCATCACATGTCCACAAACAGAAGTCATCTTAAAGCGTACGCTCTGGCCCTGGAAGCTGCCGGTGTATTCGTGCACTGAGCATGCTCCATTGAGCCCCTTGCGACTTGTACAACTTCCTAAAAGCCAACGAGAACAGATGATGTATTAATCAGCCTATAGAATAATTTGTAGTCATTTACAGGACATCAAGATCATTCAAATGCAATTGTTTGTAGCCTACTAAAGTTGTTTTAATATAATGAACACAAATTGATCAATAGCAGATAGACTTAATACTGTTCACACTCCAACCAACAATTCATTTATCCTACAGACAATTATTATATCGAGTTAATTCTGAACCATCAATAATGGGATTTCAAAGTTATGCTGTCAGTTTCCAAGGAAAGTGAGCTAGTTATATAGTTATATTTATTTGGGATTATCAAATCAGTGGATCTTGCGGAAACTTTGAAACACTTAAAAACTTTACATAATGGCAATGAGTCAGAAGTGGACTTTAAGAACGTCAGAGCGGTGGCAAGCGAGTCAGGGTAGTAGTCATTTATCTTTTCCGGTAAGAGAGGGGGTTACATTGGCTCAATGCTACATGCTAATGTCCTCTCTGAATGAAATGATTGTCTCAAGGCTGAATGCTAATGACAGGAACATGGACACAAACTATTGTGATGGGAACCAGAGTGACCCCCACCCAACACAAGCACACACCCAAACATACACACACACACACACAAACGTCACTACTGTCGGACAGTAGCTACTGCAAGAAATACAGTGCATATCTATAAAAGCAGGATCAGAGATGGGTGTCAGACAAACCAAAAGTTCCTCAAGGAAAAGAACAGAAGCTCCATCACACGTTCCTCACTTCATAAACTTCAAACATGGAACAGCTGCAGGTAAGACATCTGGCGTTATATTGATGTTGACGATGACTGAAACCTTTCTTTTTTTGTGACTAAATTTGTATTTATTTAAAAAAATTGTGTCATAAACAAATTGTTTTCCACAGCTACCAAGTGGGTTACATACAACTGGCCTTTCCCAGTTTACCTTAACGCACATTGAAAAAGATTATTGTTAGCTGTAATCGTTCTTTCCGTTCACAGTGAACGGTGAGGTCACTTCTCAGCACTATAATAAACAGTCCAGTGGAAGCTGATGTGAGATTTCAGCAGTCTGAGTTAGAAATCTTTAAGGGTGTTTTTACAAAAAAGATGGAATTTCCTTTTAAATGTAACTGGTTGATCAGTTTTTGAAGTACTGTACAAAATTGTACTTTGAGCTGAGTAGGTCGCTAGATAAAAAGTTAGGGGATCACCATAGCAACCCAATGGTTGTTCCGATTTTTTTGTCAGGACCCGCATAAAGGACTGACGGACGTTCCCCACAGCAAAACAAATTAAGATAAGTCAATTGCTGTAAGGACGATACAAAAGGGATCAAATTTGGATACAATCATACTCTTTTTCTTCATTTTTAGTCCAGTGTTGCTTTATTACAGTGCTCCTGAAGATGCACAAGACGGATGTAGCAAGAGCAATCAAGTTATCTTGGTCACGCAACACATGGATCATCAAGACTAGAAAAGTGCTAAATAAATACAGATTTATTTACCATGAGGAATTGTTTTATCAAAAAGTAAATAAACAAGATCAACAGAAATCAAAATCACAAATCATACCAGAAATTCTAAGTCAGCTCACTGTACAATTTCGGGAGCAACAAAAAACTCTGTAAATACAGAATGAAACACCTGCCAGTCCATGTTATCTGCCTATGACCTAATAAAGGAAGAAAACAGGCACATGTTTAAATGTGCACAACTCTGTAAAAGGCCAATAAGACAAACACTAGACATCTCCAGGCAGCTGATGCAGAGAAATCAGTCAACACTTGAAACAATCTTGGTTTTCTTTGTTTCTAGCTGCTGCGCGTCTTTCTGCTGTGCCTGCTGGCCCTCCACCAGTGTCCAGCTATCCCACTAGGCAATCAGTGTGTGGACGAATCCTTCTGCACGTACAGCCTGCAGGACTACTACAGCCAGCTTGTCAACCTGCCCAGCCACATCAATGAGCGCAGCATCGCAACCTGGAGCTATGTGTGAGTGCACGTGGCCACGCATCGCTTGTAATTAACCTACAACCCAAAAAATATCCTCAACAGAAGCGATCAGTGCAGAAAGGGCCAGTGGATGAATAGATTATATGATTTTTTTAAATGCTAACCTGGCTTCTCAAATCTGTTGACTGATTTTCTTATAGTCATTTCAAATTCAAGATATTTTGATTTTACACCGTTCATCTGACAAAACTTGAGATTTAGATAGTTTAGTAACATTAAGAACTGGGAGTTTAACAATTAATCATTTTATATTATATGAATTTATATTTATTTTTCAAGAAATGCCAAAAAACGTCACTATTTCCAGCTTCTTAAATGTTGAAATTTGCTGTTTTCTGTTTTATATAAAATAAGAAGAAGAAGACATTTTGACAAATTCACTACTTTCTGGTATTTTATAGACTAAACAATTAACTGAATAATTGAAGAAAATAATAAACGACAGATTATTCAGTAATGAAAATAATCAATTGTGGCTGCCCAGCATCGGATTCCACTTTGCATAGTGGAGAGATTCAATAATTTGCAGAGGTATCAACTGAGTAGGGAGAATAAGGGCAACGCATCATGTTCATGTATAAACAAGGGTTGATATATTTTATTTATTATTAACTCATTTGCCAATTATTTTATGAATCAATAGATACATTTTTTGGTCAGTACAATTCCAGTCATAAGATCAACTGTTTTGTTTTCTACTATCATAGAAGACAAATCAAAACGTAAAAATAAACATTTAAGAAGCTGGAAGCAGAAAACCTAAAGTATTTTAGAAGTTGTAAATCTGCAGCTGAAATCTTCTTTGTATGATGTCAAGCATAATCGTAGAGCACAGTTCACTGCACTGAACATCAGTTCAAACCTTATCTGTCTGTCATGGTGTGGTATACACTGATGTCAGACTTTATTTCAGGTTGCAACTCAAGATTTTCTTCATTACTGAATAATATCCCATCCGATGTGACATCTTCATGTCACTCACTTTACTATAGGACAAAATCCTAGCATCTGAGGTGTTCCAGTTAATGTTTGGTATTTTTGTTTGAGATATTGCTGAGTAATTGTTAAAGTTGTTGAGGTAGTCGATACATTTTCTGTCAAGTGGCTGAGATATTGGTGACTAATCATTTCAGTACTAGACCTTTACGTGGTTTTGCATATTGTAACAAATGTATATATTAGTATAAATATATATACTGTTATATACACTCAAGCATAACTCGTTTTATGACTTTTTCTTATCTCAATGTGATTTAAAGGAGATCACATTCAACATAACATTTACTTTTCTTACCTGAGCCACCAAAGGTTAGAAAACCATAAAATACTATTGTTTTGAAGGTCTTTTCACAGTGATTGATTCTGTAGACAAGACTGAAATATAAATTAAATATTACTTCTCATGTGCCAAAATAATTTTCACAAATATAGTGTGATGTCTAATAAGTATGAGATCTCTCTGTACGGCAGAGCTACATAGTGCAGAAGTTAGTTGATGGACCAGAGGGTTAATTAACCTATTAGATGCCTATCACTTGATTTCTTCAGCCACAAACAGTCTAGTTATACTATACATGACAGCTTGTCTGCCAGGTTAACTGGAGAAACCACTGAACGACTCTGATCTCCCCTGCTCCTCATCTCTCATCAGGGAGAACATCGACTTGAACCGGGTGCCTCAGGTCATCCATGAGGCCAGCTGCCACACCAGCCACTCCTGCAGGGGCCTTGACAACGCTTTCGGTCTAGAGACTATCCCCGTGTCCCTGAGGATGCCCGTCCTCAAGAAAAACCCCAGCTGCTTCCCCACGGCCAGCTACTCTCTGGAGTTTGAGCTCATCACCATAGCTTGTATATGTGCTATCTCCAGGCACAGCTAAAAAGGACGGACTGCTCTAACGTCAACAACAGGAATATGTGTTTAAATCAGACAGAGATGGTAGTTTTCTGATAAATGGTCCATATCACTCACTGTTTTTGTTTTCCAGTGCACACTGAAAACTGTCACCATTCAATACATATACATGTAAATAAAGGTATTTTACACTAACTGGTATCACTGTGTCCATATGGAGTATTCTGCTTGTCAATGCAGGGGTACAGACTTCATCCTGATATTCTCTAACGAGACACACTGCAGTGGTGCAGAGAGCAGACCAGCTACGTTTTAACACGTTTAATTAAATTATAAGTATATATAAAAAATATATAAATATATAATAACGTTTGAAAGTATTGATGTAGAGTTGTCTGGTTTGGTGCATGTTGACATGGGAAAGCGGCTCACATCTACATTATTGTCCCACATGACTATAACTAATACAGCTCCCATCTTCTGGCTGTTCACAGACACGATGTGCTGTGGTAATGAAGGCAGTGTATTCTGCCACAAAGCGAAATGACAACGATACTTTCATCTGCTGCTTTTATCCTGGCGTTGTCTTTATGTGCTGAATAAAGACGTCTCCGGTTACACCTTTAGAAACCCGTACTCACCTTTAGAGAGGATTTTGGAGATGGACTGAGCCAGGGACGGTTTCTCTGCCACCATCAAAACAGTCCTCATGTTGAAACGCTGCCACTTCCTCAGGTACAGTTAGTGACGTTGTCTCAATAAGTTCTGCTGATCAGAAACAGTTATTCTATTCACAAAACACCAATGTTGCCCGTAAATGCTTGTTAACCGTTTATTTTACAAAGTAAGCGGGCTGCCATTACAATTCAGGTTATTTACTTCCGGTGACATGTCTTCTTCACATGTAATTTGGCAGCGTAGACACTACGAGGCGTAATACTGCCCTCTGCAGGATAAAATATAACTGACGCCATGACAAGTTTAAGTTTCCAGTTGTAATTGTCTTGTACGGAAGCGTATTGCATTCACTTGAAAAAAAGTTGTGTTTTCTGAGATAACTAACTCGGAAATTCCGAGATAAGAATTCTGTTTTTCTGAAAAAAAAAAAAAAGTTCTGTTTTTCTGAGATACTAACAGAACTTTTTTTTTTCAAGTGAATGCAATACGCTTCCGTAGTCTTGTGCAGTTAAAAAAAGGGTTTAAAAAAAGGGGCGTGAGGTGCTGGAGCATATTTTCCTTTTTTTGTGAGCGGACACTGCAGACGCCCAGCGCCGTCTGAGACAGCGGGACGAAAAACTTCAACGCCAGTAAATGGGGTTTTCAGCAGTGTGCACATTATTTGGTGTATTTCTACATGAACGCAGTTAACAATGAACATGCATGGTTGTGGTTTATATCGCTGTGTTCAGCCTGTACAAGTAACGTTAGGCGACATCTGCCAACTCTCTGAGGAAAACACGCCTGATGTTTTGTTTCTGTATGTCTCTCTTTTGTCATGGGCGAATTTTACTTCTGTCCACCGGTTTAAAGAAAGTTACGGGGATTTCCACAGGTTTGAGTGGGGCTTAGGTGCTGCACTCTGTGTGTGTGTGTGTGTCATAAAAAATTATGTCTTAAAGTGAATGGATTTGAACTGTGATTTTCTCATCCTCCCAATTATCAATACTTTTTTAAATGTATTTAATCATAAAAGTATGAATTCAGAACAGGATTAGATTTGTAATATGACAAAATATTATTTCAACAGCAGCAACAGTAATATCTACAAGTGTTTGCATCTTGTCGTGGTCGCATAACTTGTTAATCATCTAATATCTCTCCTGTGTTCCTTTTAATGTCTAGAGCAGAGGTCTTCCACAGGGGGTACTGCAGGGGGGTCGCGAAATTTTTGGTTGATTAGAGAATTTTTAATATTTTTTTAATTTTAATTTTTTCCCCCCACAAATTTAAATGTCTTTAAATATACATTAACATGAATCCAACATATTGTAGCGAACAGATAAATGGAGGCAGAAGACGTTATCTTTCAGTCAGAAATGCACACATATACATAGTAGGGGGTCCCTGGTCCATCTCTCCATCAGTTTGGGGGTCCTTGGCCTGAAAAACGTTGAAGACCCCTGGTCTAGAGCAGAGGTCTTCAACAGGGGGTGCACTACCCCTAGGGGGTCCGCGGAGGTACTGCAGGGGGGTCGCAAAATTTTTGGTTGATTAGACAATTTTTTTTCCAACCAATTGTTTTTTCCACAAATTTAAATGTCTTTAAATACACATTGACATGAATCCAACATATTGTAGCGAACGGATAAATGGAGGCAGAAGACATTATCTTTCAGTCAGCAATGCACACACTGCAGCTCCTATACCTTGCACATGTTTAAAATAAAAACATCAATATATGAAACTGTATTATTTGAATAGCTTAGTATTGAATGCACAACAGGGTAGCTATGTTTATACATGGCACTAGGCCCAGTTTAATATAAAACACAATGTTATACAATATATATAGTAGGGGTCCCTGCTACATCTCTCCATCAGTTTGGGGGTCCTTGGCCTGAAAAACGTTGAAGACCCCTGGTCTAGAGTCTCAGATCAATACAGCCCTCTGACAGCAGCAACCTCTCCAGCAACCCCCTCAACATCAAATTGTAGATTTAAGTTATGTCGGCATATGAGCCTTTTTCCATGTGCCCCTTTTGAAATTTGAGCACCTGCCCCTCTAAAGGTCTCTGCACGGCCCTGGTAAACAGTACAATGAAAGGTGTTGGCCAAAAGAAACCGGTCAGCTCAGCACTGCAATAGTTAAATTAAAATAAAAGCAAGGTAGAAAGAGATTACTGTAAAGAAGTCAAATACAATACAAAACTGAATATATTCAAAGGTGCAGATAAGTAATGAGGTCCAATGAGAAGTGTAAAGATACCCCTCGGTTTTATGAACTGCAGCGGTTCAGCAGATGTCAGCTGAGAGGGAGGTCCCTCAATGTAGCCCAGGACACATTCACGTTCACACTGCTAAAAGAATGTGGCCTCATGTAACATAGACCATCTCCAAATGTGTTCTGAGTGATCGGATCTCAAATGTGTCCTCAGTGTTTCTTGGGTGCCCTCTCTCCCTCATATCAGAGAGAAAAACTGTTGGACACACCTTTTTAGCTGTGTATGGGAAAATGCCTTGGGATATGTGGTAATTTAAAGGTTTGGCTGCTCTTCTGGCAAGTGGCAATATCTGATAAGACAAAGCTGAGTCGATGTGATCTCAATCAAATTCACTCTGTGCACGTATTGAGACAGACCAGTTTGTCAAGAACAAACGGCAAGACCGGGCAGAGAGCAGCTGCTGCTTCCACCATCTCAAAAAGAGGAGAGCTCCTGCACCACGATACATCCCTACACCTGTAAATACGGGGGTCATAGCTGACAACACAGCTATTAAAAGTATTTCCTTTTAGTAATTACAGTAGTCTTTTTTTATTTTAATAATTGGGAAGTATAATATGAATTTCAATATTTAAACAATGAACAGCGCCATGTCTTCTACTTAAATCAGTTTCCAATGATGAGAAAAGAGGGGATGTGGAGACTGAGAGAAGAGGGAGTGAAAGTGAAGAGGACATGGCTTGTGAGGAGATACAGATACCCCTCTTATCTGCTATCGGCCGGTTCAGAGGTTCAACTTGAACCAGTTTGCTTTTCCACAGGCTGGAGCCACCATAGAGCCACATCATTTTCTTGCTGTATGAACGTCACTCTATATAAGTCTGATTTTCCTGCAAAACTAGCACAAGCTCCACAATGGCAGACTACAGCTTCTCTTTTCACATCAAATCAAATTTATTTGTGTAGCCCATATTCACAAATCATAATTTGCATACAGGAAAAATGTAGAAACATCAGAGAGAGTTGCAAATGGGGGATTCCTCTCCCAGGATGGACAGAAGTGAATAAGATGCCGTTTCAGTTTTATTCAAAAAATATTCAATCTTCTTTGCAGATTACACATGACACAAACTCTGCTTTTAAAAAAACGAAGTAATAATCCCACCCTGGCCTCTGACGTAAGCAGTTCTATAAACAAGCAAACTGTTGCTACCAGAGTCCAACCAGTCTTTGTGTTTCGATTGCCAAAGAGCTGGTTCGAGACGGGCACCGGCTCTGAACTGGCCGTTGACTTGCCTTGTTGGAAAAGGGCCGAGAGAGAGCAGGGGGTGAGCGTCTATTGAAAAAATTAAAGAAACAAGAAAAAATCATCCAAGCTACATCACTGATCATCACCCTGCAACACTCCTGACATGCAGAAATATGATTCCACAAAGCATTACTCATAATATAAATTACATATTCAGTACAGTAAATAAATAACGTATAAAGTAAAGTACGATTGCTTATATAATGTGGCAGTATAATACACATTTATTAGGATTTTTTATTGCTGCTTATTTCAAACAGACGTTGTTTTGATTTTAATCTCACCATGTTCTACTCAGGATCACTGCTCCTCTACCCAGTGCTCCTACAGTAGCTTATTAATGCAATTGTATAATACTTTAAGTATTTATATTTTACCTTACTTTTTAAACTTGTGTTTTCAGTTGATTCTCCATCTTCCCTCTCCCTTCTCCATTAATCCAAATCAACTGAGCTGCAACGTAAGAATGTATCACAGGTAATAGTCAGGCAGACAGCTAGTAGACAGACAGCTAGTATCCAGGCAGACAGCTAGTAGTCAGGCAGACAGGTAGTAGTCAGGCATGCAGGTAATAGTCAGCCAGACAGGTAGTAGTCAGGCAAACAGCTAGTAGTCAGACAGAGAGGTAGTAGTCAGGCAGACAGGTAGAAATCAGGCAGACAGGTAATAATCAGGTAGGCAGGTAATAGTCAGCCAGTCAGGTAGTAGTTTCCAGGGAAAGACTCTCCCACCCACGACCTGACTATTCCCTTTGACAACTCTGTGTTAGCCCCCACCCAGACTGCTAGGAACCTGGGTGTGGTCCAGGCTCTGGTCATCTCAGGCTTAGACTATTGTTACTCCCTCCTAGCAGGTCTACCTGGTAGCGCCATCCGACCTCTGCAGCTCATCCAGAATGCAGCAGCTCGACTGGTCTTTAACCTAAATTCAGTCACACTACTCCGCTCCTCCGCTCCCTTCACTGGTTACCAGTGGCTGCCCGTATCCGTTTCAAAACATTAGTACTTGCGTACCGTGCTGCGAACGGATCGGGTCCAGTCTACATCCAGGACATGGTCAAACGTTACACCCCAGCCCGTTCACTCCGCTCTGCATCTGCCAATCGGCTTGTTGCTCCCTCACTGCGAGCTAATCATGACAGTTTGCTGTCCTGGCTCCTAAATGGTGGAATGAGCTCCATAATGATATCAGGACAGCAGAAAGTCTAAACATCTTCAGCCGCAAACTAAAAACACACCTCTTCCGACTATACCTTGAATAAAAGTTTAAACTAACAATTTAGTAGCACCTAAATGGCACTTATAGCACTTTGTAGTTTGGCTTTCTTGAAGAAATAGTACTTTCTTGATTCTTGTTGTTCCGGGTTTGTACCCTCATGGTTGAATGCACTTATTGTAAGTCGCTTTGGATAAAAGCGTCAGCTAAATGAAATGTAATAATGTAGTCAGGTAGTAGTCAGGCAGACAGGTAATGATCAGGCAGGTGGGTTGTTGTCATGCAGTCAGGTAGAAGTCAGGCAGACAGGTAATAATCAGGCAGGCAAGTAATAATCAGGCAGACAGGTAGTAGTCAGGCAGACAGGTAATAATCAGGCAGGCAAGTAATAATCAGGCAGGCAGGTAGTAGTCAGTCAGGCAGCCAGGTAGAAGTCAGGCATACAGCTAGTATCCAGGCAGACAGGTAGTAGTTAGGCAGACAGGTAATAATCAGGCAGACAGGTGATGGTCAGGCATCCAGCTAGTATCCAGACAGACAGGTAGTAGTCAGGCAGCCAGCTAGTATCCAGGCAGACAGGTAATAATCAGGCAGGCAAGTAGTAGTCAGGCAGCCAGCTAGTATCCAGGCAGACAGGTAATAATCAGGCAGGCAAGTAATAATCAGACAGTCAGGTCGTAGTCAGGCAAACAGCTAATAGTCAGGCAGACAGGTAGTAGTCAGGCAGGCAGGTAGTAGTCAGGCAGACAGGTAGTAGTAAAGAGAATCACACAGGCCCATAAATAATTAATTCATAACCTATGCTTTTGATTGAACAAGTACATAAATCCATATCAATCGTGATGTATCAAAACAAATATCCTGAGACTTTTTATCGTGTATCTAGCGGAAACACTGAAATATATTTGCCCCATGATAAATACAGTTTATTGTACAATGCTTTGTCCATCTTACCATGTTTCTTATGTTTGCACACAAAAGCCTTCAACATATTCAGGATAAGATGGAACAAGTAGGATCAGAAAACTAGTTTGGAAAAAAAGGTGAATCGTAGCACTCATATTAAAATCCTGAATAAAGTTCACATATTACAATAAATGGAGCGGTGCTTGCGAGCTAGTTCAGGCAGCCAACTGGAGCTGCGCTGCTCCAATCATGTGACATACATCATGTGACATACCTCATTCTCCACAATCCTCTATAATACACACCCTTTATTTGCTGCCAGTGGTTTAAGCCCCTCCACCACTCCAGCATCCACCTGTAGGCTCCGACTGGGGGCTTATAAATATTTGCTCATCACTCCCATTATATCTATGTAATCATATCTTGGGGAGTAATAAAGTCGGAGCCGAGACGCCATAACACCAACATGTTCTGCTGTTGCAATAAACATTTGAAACAGGAACATTCTGACAGCCTGTTTACCTATTCATTTCCTCCATCTTCAATAGTGGGTCTAACTCTGTGTCCTGATCTGTACAAAAACAAGACACTTCATGGGAATGTCCCTGAGGACCTTATTTCACAATCTGCTGCAGATGTAGTTTCAACAAGAAATCTTGCCTAAAATACACATGTAAGTACATGTTTTGAGTGCCTGTGCCTTTTTCTAACATGAGAGAAAAGTCACTCAATGCTCCGTGCCAGCAGTCTGCACAGGACACTGCAGCTTGACTGGTTACACTACAGCCCATTTATCTGATGTATGCATGAAAAGAAACTAAATTAAACATAACAATGTTACTTCACTGACATAATGTGTTTTGAATAACTTAATTTACAATTTACAATCAAAAGCAATAAACAAATAAAAAGCTGCAGAGAGTAAGTAAAACTATGGGACTATCATTTGTCATTAACTTCATTGAACTAGTGCAGTGCTTGTTCTAAACCTGCCTGTTTGTGGTGATGCTGGTTGCAGCTTTTTTCTTAAACTTTGCAAGTGACCAGCAGTAATTTAGCCGTGGCAATTAAAAACAGGCTGCAGGTCTCAGGCCACAGAGCCCTGAAGTCATCCCTGCTGCACAAACAGCATTTCACCTGTCTATTAAAAGTTCAGTGAAAGTCGTGATCAACAATATTACTGATGTTGATGATTCCAAGCCACCACTGCTACAGAGCACTGGTCCCCTCTTTATTTAAAGTTTATTAAAATTGTACGTATCCTGTGTCCAAATCGCCATTTTACATGAGCTGGTGGAGATTCTCCAGTCAGTCTGAGAAAGGAGCATGAGGATTCTCAGCTGACATGGAGAAGAGGAAATAATGGTTATGTCAGGTCAGCAGGAGCAACTTTACTTACTTTCAAATGATGCAAAATATATGAGGTAATCAAACACTGGAAAAAGAACACACCGTTGGGAAGATTAATGTTTGGCTAATTAAAATAAGGAGCTGGGAAAGTCTTGTAAAATCTATGGAGATGGAAACGTGGGGGGAGTGGCTCATGACACAGCTCTACAATGGAATAAGATTTTACTCAATTAAAATAGCATAGTCAAAAAAATGTAAATCAATAAGTGGTGAATGTTGATATTAAAATAAGTGATTGTTTGTGAAACAGTGAGAATTGTATAAATACTTCTTTATGAAAAAGGCTCAGGTCACACTGATGATGGAATGTGGACATGTGATCTGATGTGTTCTGATGTGTCTGCGTCTTGTCAAAGGGTTGATCACACCTGTTTAGCTTTGGATGGGAAAATGCCTGAGGAGATGTGATAATTTTCACCCTCTGCTGCTCATGTTACAAATGATGACAGATGGCTGCAGATAAAGACACAAAAGTTTGTCAAGTCCAAACAGGACAAGACTAAGCTGAGAGAAGCTGCTGCTCCCACCATCTCAGTAAGAGGGGAGCCCCTGTACCTCTATACATCCCTACACCTGTAAATATACAGGTCGTAGCTGCTGATCACAGCTGTAGTGTTAAAATGGATGCAAGGATAATTACTATTTACTCTTTATTCTTGAAGGCACTGTTGTTACGTTCACTTACAGGATAACTACAGTGTCTGCAGACTGAAATCTATCACTGTTACATAATCCCTTGTAATGTAAAAAAACTATTTGTTACAATGTAGACTGATATCAACTAATGAGAGCACATAGAAATTTGACCCACAATAAATACAGAAGCCTGATCATCTTCAACTTATCATTAATGGAGAATAGAAGAGCCACTAATCTAAACTTAAACTAAACTTAAAATAAAATAACCTAAGGAATGTGATAAAAGTCTGCACCTCAAGCCTGATCAACGCAGAGCTTTAGAAAAGAGGTGTGTCAGTGGAGGTCCAAAATGCTTGATTGCTTGAATCCATATATAGAGACACAGAACTGTGATTTTTGTTCATTAATAGTGTTGGTATGTACTTTACTGGTACAGTGTTTGTACAAAAGATAACCCTGCAACTCTTATTACACTGATTATACTTTAAAGGGGACATAGCATGCCCATTTTACCACAAGTTGATATGGTTCCTTGGGGTCTTAATGAAATGTCTGTAACATACTTTGGTCAAAATACCACAAGGATCATTTAAAACAGCACCCTTTTTACCCTGTATAAAACAGCCCTCCACAGAGTGACCTGTTTTGAGTGCCTGTTCCTTTAAATGCTAATGAGCCAGCTCCCCCCTCCCCCTCTCCCCCCATGATTTTAAACGATATAAATTACATATTTTATATGATATAAATTATCAAATATGCATCCCATACTTTGTATTCCCCTTCTGTTGTCCTGGAGTTTTAATTTTCCCAATCACATAATTAAATGTCCCCCTCTGCCCATCCACTACAAGCACACAAGCAGACAGACAGAGAGAGAAAGAGAGGGGGGGGGGGGCTATGAAGACCATCATTTACCCCCGAACCCCGACATTCAACGGGTACAACAACAAGCGGAGAAAGCAGAATCGCGGGCTGACCTTATATATACAGTCTATGGGGCTGACCAGCGCGAGAAATGCACGTCCCGTGAACAGCCAGGCGGCTGCGCGCTGAGAACGGCGCTGCGCTGCTCGCAGCGCGCTCCGCGTCCGTGTAAACCCGGCGTACGAGTGGGGGGGCTCTGTGTGTTTGTGCCAGTGTTACAGTAGTGCTGAACACTGCGGAAGTCTTCCACACTGCTGGCTGTGTGGCGTTGACACAAATTCCAGCTCACGCATGGGAGAGCGAGCGGTCGCGCCCGAGCAACTGCTGCAGCCTCCCAGTCCCAACGATCCAGACAAATGCCACATGTGAGTGAATCGTGGGCTGACCAGCGCGGTGGGCCAAGGCCATGTAGGGAGACTTCCAGTGCCTTGTTACGACACAAAACCCAGGAAGCTCAATCGAGTCACTCAAGCATGACGTTTCTGACAAAACGCGCGAGTGTTTTTTTCCCCGAGTTTTTGGGTTGGTAGACATGCCAGATACCCACATTAACCTGTAGAAGCACTAACAAAGTGGAATTTGCATGCTATGTCCCCTTAACTAAATAATTTGCTGCAGATCACAGGCTATTCTTATATTATACTCATAAAATAGTGCAATAAAGTGTGAGAATATCAATATAAAATATATTAGTTTCCTTACTATTATATTTATAGGAGCAGCATATAAGGAAGAGTAAGGTTTTAAAGTTAATTAAAAGATGTGTAAGTTGTGCATCATTCAACAAACTGATATGATTTTATAGTATATGGCAGGGTTCTTCAACGTTTTTCAGGCCAAGGACCCCCAAACTGATGGAGAGATGGAGAAGGGACCCCCTCCTATATATATTGTAGTTTACCGTGCCCCTGGGGCTTATACTGAATTTTTAACAGAATTCCCTGAGTTTTTATCAAACCTAGTCCTAAAGACCGATAAAATTATTATTGTTGGTGACTTTAATATTCATGTTGACAATAATAAAGATAGCCTTAGCGTAGCATTTATTTCGCAATTAGACTCAATTGGTTTCAGTCAGTGTGTACACCAACCTACTCATTGTTGTAACCACACACTTGACCTTATATTATCATACGGTGTCAAAATTGAACATCTAACGGTACTTCGCCGCAATCCAATTCTATCAGACCATAATTTAATAACCTTCGATTTTCACCTATCAGAATATATGCCACTAATAATGAACTCATTTTCAAGATGTTTACCTGATAGTGCTGTAGCTAAATTTAAGGAAATAATTCCGATTACATTTAAACCCGTACTATCCGTCGATATAAACAACAAATTCATTAAAAACCCTAGCTCCACTGAGATTGACCATCTCGTCGATAGCTCTGTAAACTCATTACGATTAACATTAGACTCAATAGCGCCTCTAAAAAAGAAACATATAAAACATAGTAAATTAGCTCCGTGGTATAATTCCAAGACACATGAGTTAAAACAAGTATCAAGAAAACTAGAAAGGAAGTGGCGCTCCAGCAACCGTGTTGAAAATCTCCTAGACTGGAAGAATAGTGTTAAAGCATATAAGAAGGCCCTCCACAAAGCAAGAGCCGCCTACTATTCAAAACTAATAGAATAGAATAAAAACAACCCCAGGTTTCTCTTCAGCACTGTAGCCAGGCTGACTGAGAGTCACACCTCCACCGAACCCAGTATTCCTCGATCCCTAAATTGCAATATCTTTATGAATTTCTTTAATGATAAAATTCTAACTATTAGAAATCAAATCAACCATCTCCTGCCCTCAATTGGCACTAATACCCCATCAAGAATAGAAAACTCAGAAACGGCTGAGAATCTTACCAATTATTTAGACAGCTTCTCTCTGATCAGCCTCGATCAGCTGACCAAAATAATCTCATCTTCTAAACCAACAACTTGTATCTCAGACCCCATTCCTACAAAATTACTTAAAGAAATTCTGCCCCTAATTGACAGTTCATTACTGAACACAATACATCTGTCATTATCATCAGGATATGTACCACAGTCTTTTAAAATAGCTGTAATCAAACCCTCCTCAAAACACACCTTAGACCCAGAGGTTTTAGCCAATTATCGTCCGATATCTAATCTCCCTTCCTGTCTAAAATCCTAGAAAAGTTGTAGCCAATCAGCTGTGTGAGTTTCTCCAGGAAAATAATATATATGAAGACTTTCAGTCAGGGTTTAGAGCCAATCACAGCACAGAGACAGCCTTGGCAAAAGTCACTAATGATCTTCTAATAGCTTCAGATCAGGGGTTTGTGTCTGTCCTCGTTCTGTTAGATCTTAGTGCAGCATTTGACACAATTGACCATAATATTTTATTACAGAGACTAGAACAGTTAATTAGCATTAAAGGAACCGCCCTAAAATGGTTTAAATCCTATTTTTCAGACCGCTCCCAATTCGTGCAAATTAATGATGAGTCATCTGTGCGCACCAAAGTTAACCATGGTGTTCCACAAGGCTCTGTGCTTGGCCCAATTTTATTCTCATTATATATGCTTCCACTTGGAAACATTATCAGGACACACTCGGTAAATTTCCACTGCTATGCGGATGACACCCAGTTATACTTGTCAATAAAACCTGAACAAAGTAATCAAATAACTAAACTCCAAGCATGTCTCAAGGATGTCCCAGTATTAGCTTCGCTACACTGGCTTCCGGTTAAATCTAGAATAGAATTTAAAATTCTCCTCCTCACCTTCAAGGCCCTTAACAATATGGCACCATTATATCTTAAAGAGCTGTTAGTACCTTATCAACCCACTAGAGCACTGCGCTCCCAGAATTCAGGCTTACTTGTCATCCCTAAAGTCTCTAAAAGTAGAGTAGGAGCCAGAGCTTTCAGCTATCAAGCTCCTCTCCTGTGGAATCATCTCCCACTTTCAGTTCGGGAGGCAGACACCATCTGTACGTTTAAGAGTAGGCTTAAAACCTTCCTTTTGATAAAGATTATAGTTAGAGCTGGTCCAGGCTTGTCCTAGACCTGCTCTTAGTTAAACTGCTATAGGTCTAGAAGGTCGGGGGCACATGACACACGGAGCTTCTCTTTTCAGCTTCTCCTTCCTCTTCTCAATCGTTATCACATCAAAGTAATTCATATCCCATCAATACATGTTACTGACTTGACTTCTTCCCCGGAGTCCCTTTGCCTTATCGTCCGCAGATCCAGGGCCGCGGCTGTGGCCACATCATGGATTAGGATCTGTGGATCACGTATCAGAGGTCGTAATGGTGGATCCAGTATGGCGGATTCTGCATCGTGCTGGCTGATCGTGATAATAAAGGCAGATCCTTTATCGTGTTGGCATCAGATACTGGTAGTGGACCACGACCGAGGTGGCAGCTGATGATGGATCCTAATGGCGGCAGTGGACAATGACTGTGGACTATAGTGGCATCCGATCTTGATGGTGGATCATGATCTTGCTGGCTGCTGACCATGGACTATGATTGCAGCAGGACTGCTCGATACATAGTATTTCTCCTCAGACACTTGACCATTAATGACATTAATCCACCAATTCACTGACCTTCAGTTATACTTCAAAATGTTTACCCTAATCAATGCTGCTAAAACCTTTATCTTGATGTTCTCCTTTACACTTGACATCCATTGCACTTCTGTCCGTCCTGGGAGAGGGATCCCTCACATGTGGCTCTCTCTGAGGTTTCTACGTTCTTTTTTCCCTGTTAAAAGGGTTTTTAAGTAGTTTTTCCTTACTCTTGTTGAGGGTTAAGGGCAGAGGATGTCACACCATGTTAAAGCCCTATGAGACAAATTGTGATTTGTGAATATGGGCTATACAAATAAAATTTGATTGATTGATTGATTGATAAAATAGTGTTTTATATTAAACTGGGCCATAGTGTCATGTATAAACATAGCCACCCTGTTACTGTGCATTCAATACTAAGCTATTCAAATAATACACAGGTTCATATATTCATGTTTTTATATATGTCGCTGAATGTGTGCATTGCTGACTGAAAGATAACGTCTTCTGCCTCCATTTATCCTTTCGCTACAATATGTTGGATTCATGTTAATGTGTATTTAAAGACATTTAAATTAGTGGGAAAAAAATTGGTTGGAAAAAAAAATAAAAAATTGTCTAATCAACCAAAAATTTCGCGACCCCTCTGCAGTACCTCCGGGGACCCCCTAGTGGGTCGCGGACCCCTGTTGAAGACCTCTGGTATATGGCATCTCATCTTAAATTAAGCACACAAGAACTTATTGTAGTTCTAATGTGATCACTCACTTGTCAAGTCAACCTATCCGTCATTGTTACTTCAGCAATTTAAAAAATATTGTAGTGGAAATTTTTCTCTCCCGGGTGGCCAACCACCGAAGACTTCTCGGGTCCAGACGATCTTTCAAGGGATCCTGTTCGTGACGCCAAGTTTGTAGTGGAAATTTATCTTGAGATGTGAAATAATGAGTTTCTCAGACAGGAGTTGTCTTTGAGTTTTAATTGTTGGCTCTGCAGAGGGTTACACAGTCAGCAACATGGCTCAGAGCGCAACCACAAGTAGTTAAAAAGGAAGGTTTTTATACAATGTGATAAACAGGAAACATGACAAAAAGCAGACAGGAAACATCTGCTGTCTGGCATCACTGTTACAGAAAGAAGAATAATCCCCAGCACCCAGTTGCACAGATAAACATCAACAGGAGGTGAAATTACCAAGTAAGTGCATGAACTTCTGCTTCTGCCCACAGTGTTTCAGGTAGATCTGAAAGTAAAGGAGAAACAGCAGAGGGGCTGGACAACATGGCATAAGAATGAAGGTGATTTTCAACCACAATCAGTGAGTGTGTGGCTGGAGAACAGAAGGTTGAAGAAACCTTTAGATCAAATGCACTCAGACTGGGTGGATACATTACGTCAGGCTTAGTTGTGGGTTGCCAATCAACGGTAGCCTGGCATGATCTGACAAATGGGCCTAAGTCGTGCCACTGGTCATCATGGGATTTGGAAAGCGAGATGTGAGGGCTGGAATTTGAGACGCGAAATAGTGCCATCTGCTGGTCAGTGAGTGAGACGGCAGCTGCACTTCTGGAACCAGACCAAAAAATATTGGACACATTCAGAGAATCATTGGGAAAAGGCAAAAACAAAGATTCATAAACGTGATCTGGTGTGTCTGTCACATGTGAGGTGCAGTGCAATGAATCAGTGTGCATAAAATCAGAAAAAGGGGTGACGAGAGAGTGTGACGTGGAGAGAAGATCAGTTGAGGTATTTATAGGAAGATGCCACTGATATACAAACAGCTGCTCATGTGTGGTTTGTGACATGAGGAAAGGAGGTGAAGAGGACTCATGCGTATCCGTCACTCCATCAGGGGAGGAGGCCTAATGCAATCATCAAATCTCTTCCTAATAGATTAATTGGGCAACAGGGAGACAATAGAAAATCATGTTTGTCAAATTGAACCGTGCACGGGAGAGGTTTTGTGAAATTTTCCTTTACTCTTGCGCCGCTTGCGCCTTGAGAGAAAATTAAGCGACCACTCATTTCAGGAGATGAGGGGAAATCTGACATCCTAACCACAGAATAACCTGCACCAGAGTCGACCATGAAATTGTGTTTGTGACTGTTAACACACAGTTCGAGTTGAGGCATTTTCTTAAAAGCATCATTATTGTATTTAACATTATGTGTGTGTGTGTGTGTGTGTGTGTGTGTGTGTGTGTGTGTGTGTGTGTGTGTGTGTGTGTGTGTGTGTGTGTGGTTATTACAGCAAGCTGTTCTTCATTGCATGAGCGTGTGTTTCACTTCCCTTTTTCTGCTCCTCTGTGGGTAAGCGAGTCGTCTTCTCTCCGCCTGCTCCCCCCTCACTTCCTGTATTTCAGTCAGTAGTGAAAGTTCTTGCCCACCCCCCCTTCCTCTTGATGCTGGGGGCAGTCCCTTCCCCAGTGTCCTTTCTGTCTGCAGATGAAACACTTGTCTCAGCCCAGTGGGAGGCGTCGAGGGAAGCCTCGCCCACGGCCAAGTCCTCGACCGTGACTCTCTCTTCCTTGTACAGTGAAGTTGGCTCTGCTGTCGCCGCCATCTTGCCTACGGGGCCCCACCAGTGCTGACACAGCCTGCATCATGGTTAGCTGTGCTTTCTGGAACTGTTGATCTTTTTTCTGCTGACCTTTGTCTTTGGCTTCTTTCTGCTGATGTTCAGCCTGGCGCCTGACTTCTGTCAAGCGAGCATCCTCAAGCCCAATGCAGGGGCGGCCTACGTCTGCCCATAGTGGAGGAAGCAGACCTTTCAGGAAGGCCTGTTTCAGATGTGTTTCATAAGCACCCGGTTGGTCACCCAGTTGGTCAAACAGGACAGTCAGACGAGTCAGATAGTCAGCGACTGACTCTTCGTCGGTTGGTAGAGTCTGGTATTGTCACTGCATCATATTGAGGAGGGTTTTGTCGTTGGGGAGGAGGAGAGCAGGCGTCGAGGTGAGGACCACCACACCCTGTAAATGAAGGATACAGATACATTTTTATTTTTTTAACCTTAGCCATTTGTTTAAACGTTTGTTTTCTGTCCTACATTCTGTTTCTTTTTCCCACATTTCAAGACATTTCTTATTATCTTCTGTCTTTCCACATTGTGACCTTGACCTTTTTATTGTTTTCTCTTACGAGTTTAATTTTGTCGACACTTAATGACCCATTATGAGGAAAAGCAAACTCTCTGAACCATATTGGAAGAAATGTCACACTTTTCCGTCCCAACTGCGCAATCATGGCGTCCACACTGTGACCCTCTGGGTCCGGAAGACTCTTGCTTCCGTCACTACCCATCTTTATTGATTAAGTGTAAGAAATCGTAATCATTCACAATTTCCCTTGCACACTCAATTTAAGACGTGGACGTCTCCACGAATCCTTGTTTCTTTTTCCGGCAATACTAGGTAAAATGCCATCACTGTTTTATGTTAGAATAATTCTAATTGTAATTGATTGTTTCGAGGACTGGTCAGATAAACATCATTAACAACAATAATCCAGATACAATGACTAATACACCCGTTCCAAATAAAATCATAAACGTGTTATTTCCTATGTCTGTTTGATTTTCTAATTGAGAAATCATCTAAACAGTCATGAAAAATCTGAATTTCAACATCTCACCGGATATAAGATGACCAAAGAGAGGTCTTTGGATCCCTGTGAAGAAGGTCTGGAACCCCAGTCACTTCGGTCCTCTCGTCTCTTAAATGTCAGAGGGAGAGGCAGAAGATTTTTCTCTCCCGGGTGGCCAACCACCGAAGACTTCTCGGGTCCAGACGATCTTTCAAGGGATCCTGTTCGTGACGCCAAGTTTGTAGTGGAAATTTATCTTGAGATGTGAAATAATGAGTTTCTCAGACCGGAGTTGTATTTGAGTTTTAATTATTAGCTCTGCAGAGGGTTACACAGTCAGCAACATGGCTCAGAGTGCAACCACGAGTAGCTAAAAAGGAAGGTTTTTATACAATGTGATAAACAGGAAATATGACAAAAAGCAGACAGGAAACATCTGCTGTCTGGCATCACTGTTACAGAAAGAGGAATCAACCCCAGCACCCAGTTGCACAGATAAAGGTCAACAGGAGGTGAAATTACCAAGTAAGGATATGAACTTTGAGGTTGCATCCGCTAAGTGCACAGAAAACAGTCAAAACAGTAGTAAGACATTCTTCACGGTAGTAAGACATTGATCAGTGGAATTTTCCATTACACTATAAGTCCGACCCATTAACCACCCCTTTAAGGTGTGGTCAACAGTATATAAATCAGGTACATTTGAAAAGGTGGGTCTGAGACTCACACTTGTCTCTGGAGGAGGTATGTAGCTTACAGATGATCATTTTTTTCCTTTCACTGTATCTCATTGTTTGTATGGTATTATTGTCTGGAGCATTTGTCTGATACAGGTGTGTCTGTTCTGTGTGCTTCTGTCTCACTCAGAAAGGAGTTCATGAGCTTCAGTGTCGGCTGCAAACTACATTGACAGTAAGTACATGATTTTATTCTGGAAAATGTATTTTGAGCTGCATGCTTCCCAGTGAACTTATTACAAACTGTTTTGTTTACAAATGAATTGTTTTGTGTGATTGTGATTATTGTGATTAATGTATTTGGACACTAGCCAAGACTTAGATGTCCAAGATAGATGTCATGTCATATGTCAGGGGATCATGCCATTGAATTATGTGCAGCATATGTTTAGACAGAGTCGAGATGTTAACAATTATATGCTTTGGATAAAAGCCCCTTACAGGACAGGTCTCAACAAGTAGTGGTTAAAGGTACAAATATCAGCAGCGCTGTGCTCATTTCAATAACTGTCTATCCAAGTGTATCAGATCATGTCAGCCAAAATCAGAAATCAGTCACAGGAGACACATCACAGCGCAATGATTTAATTTTACATTGGTTCTTTAACCACATGAAATATGTTTACTTTGATCAGTTAAAGATAGGGTTGGAAATATTTGCAAGAACAGGCTACACTTTGAAAATATGCAACCGATACATTCCCCTTCAATCGGTCCTTTCATCAAAGCTCCGCCATAAAACATATGAACCTGCACTGACTGACTACTACTAGAATCCAACGATTCTTTGACTCACACGCAAATTTCGGACAATAAACTCTGCTTCAGCGTTGTATGTCTGTCTGGCTTGTGAAGACTCTGGTCATGTGCAGTGAGAGCACGGGTAGGCTGGTTGGTTAGTGACAGACAGACACGCCCACCAATCATTTCATTTGGTCCAAATGATTGGTCCTGTGAGGGCCACAGACACTAGCTTCCGTCTAAAATCTTTTTAAATTTTATTTTATTGATGACTGTCAGGATGTGAAGAGGATTTCAACAAATAAAATGGAACATTTTTCAGAAACAAATTTCGAGCCCTACCTTTAACTATTGTTAAAATCATACATTTACTATGATAAATACTCCTAATGTTATATTGTAACTACATTAGATATTGCTATTGTCTAACTCTAATTACATGAAATACTTTTACTGTGATATTTTAACCACATAAATTACATTTACTTTAATATTTTACCTATGTTTAGGACCTTAACTGTGATATTTAGTTACATTAAACACTTTTATTGTGTTCATCAAACTACATTAAATACTTTGTCATGATATTTTCACTCCATAAAATGCTTGTACTGTCTATTTTAGCAACATTAAATACCTTTACTCTAATATTCTAAGAAAATCTTGTACCATTACTGTCATATTTTAACTACATTAAATACATTCACTTTGATCATTTAAGTAGATTAAATATTATTGCCATACTGTTACGTCCCTAAGACGTCTAGGGTATGAGGGACAAATACAAGAAAACAGTAGGATGCGTTTTAAATGAAACAAGTATTTATTAAACAACTATAGGGTTAAAACAAAACGCCCTTCTCAAAACGGAAGTGGAAAAAGAAACACAGAAGAACACTTAACTATGCACAATATCCACAACTTCGAAAAGAACTTCGTAAACAACTCCACACGGGAACACCAATACGGCCACACAGTATGTCCACACGCGACTTCTCCAAACTGCCGTTTGGCCCACTGGCAACAGCTGACGCTCTGCTCAGGGTTTTATTGGCCACACCCTGATTCCAGAGTGGCCTCAGCTGTGCCAGTGGAGGTGCTTCCAGAGCACCCACCTGGAGGAGGAGAGAGAGAGAGAGAAAGAAACAAAACACGGCACGTAACACATACATTAAATAAACTTTTATTGTCATTTAAAAAATTAAATATTTTGACTTTACAAAATACTTTTATTGTCATACTTTAGCTTCATTAAATTATTTTACTGTGATATTCTAACCACATGAAATACTTTTGCTGTTCTTTTTTAACTACATAAAGGAGCTTACTTATATCATCATACTTAAAGTGCTAAAGTACTTTACTGTCATACTGTAGCTACATCAAATACTTTTACTTTGATTGGTTAACTGCATCCAATGATTTTGCTTGATACTTGATTAAACACTAATACTGTGGTTCTTAAACTACATCAAGTATTTTACTTTCATATGATAACTATATCAAATATCTTGACTGTCATAATGTAACTGCAAATAAATATTTTTACTGCTATCCTACTTGTAGGATAGCAGTACTTGCGTATTTAATCAGAGTCTGAGTACAATTTTTAAAGTAGATGTCAGGTAAAATAACAAAATATAACAGAAGGCGTGACTCTTGGCTGGGTCCATATTTTAACTCCAGTATCAGTATCAAGTGTGAAGAATAAATACAACTCTCTTCAATTTTGATATCACACTGAGGGAGAATGGGTTTGCAGGCATTAACACACAGTTCACATGAATACACTAAACACAACCAGCATCAATCAGTTGCTGCAGGCGTAAAAACTAACTTAATATTAGTCATTTCCTCCATTGTTATGTTAAACTCTGTTATTTGCTCATCATTGGGCTTGGGAAGTGTTAACCCCCCCCAAAAAAATGTATTATGTATGCCCCTAATATTCCATGTACATATTTTAATTACAGTGTTAGTCTCAATGATAGCACAATAATAGCTGAGTGTTGTTGTCCTAAATCTGTATTCACTTTTAAGTCCATAACGACTGATATTTTTGAGTCCATAATCAATGCAAGCAAATATTTTGTCAGCCCTATAATTTCCATATTGATGCATTTTCATTAATAAATGTAGCCTACTAACTATGCTGGTCATGTCAGTAGGATTCTTAGGATATCCTGACATAAAAGGTACAAAAATGTTAAAGGACCTAAGTACTACAAGTGATATCCACAACAGCAGCTGACAAGGAATTCAAAGTGAGAGGAGGGAAAGAGGTTTATAGTGAACATTGAGTCACTGCTACCATCTACCGGTGCAATCGGGTAGGGACGGTGAAGAGGACAACTGTTTGACACTCAGTTTGTAGTGCTTTTCTGGATTATAGTAGTGCAGATGTTTCTTTGTTGTATGAACGCTAACCAGTCCTCAGGGCACTGGATCTAGCTCTTGACATGGCTTTGCCTCTGCTGGCAGACTGTACTGTTTTTAATTCTGTGACATTTGGAAGGGGGGCGTGTCCGTTAGCAATAACACTAAAAGGCTGGGAAAAGTTTTCCAATCTCTTGGCTGGATTAGAAATGGAGAATATTTTGAAATGAATGATAAAGTAGAAGTCATTTGTAAGAGTGCTCGATGCCGCACGCTTCACCATTACTAACGCAGTACCTGTTTTAATCCTGCTTGGAATGGCCAGTACTTGGTCTGTTCCTCGGTCATTAGTGAGTCCTCCTCAAACATTATCCTGTTACTTTTAATGTTTAAAGGATGGCTTGTGCATAGCTTTTTATAAGCAGTCTAAGTGGGACAGAGTGAAGTTTTAAAAAACTGTGTGTTCATCCTTCCTATTATCTGCATGAAGATTTGATATGTCGTTTTTCAAAAATGAAACTATGGTGAAATGGTTTGTGAATGATGAAAAAATTATCAAATAATCTGGTAGCAATTTAGACCTACAATTCTAACCCATTTGCCAACTGCTGTTGGAATTTGATCTGAGGACGTAAAGAGGACATGTCTGTTCTAACTCCTCAGACTCAGGCCCATTGCCCTGGCCCCACTGACTGCTACAGTGCACTGTCACCTGTTTATTACCTTTGTATTGAAATTGAACATACGGTGTATGCATAAATTTCACACTGCCCTTCCCTAGACAATAAATAACACACATACCAAGTGAAGTTGATAAGATGAATGGTTTGTGAGATACATTCCACATTCAGACAGACAGGCAGACGCTTGTAGAATTAGGAAGGTGGATACAATGTCATTGGGTTCAAGTTTATACAAATAGTTGTTGGTAGTAATTAAATTGTATGTGTTTGTGTATTTCTTTTTTTTATCTTTCAGAACTATCTGGTCACACTTCATTGCTTAGCTACCGAGAAATTAATTAAAAATGGGGAACGTACCATCAGAGAGTAATACGGGCAACAGCCTGAGATGCTGCATGTGATAAAGTCTACCGCCATTCTTTGACAATTTGTACTAAATCACTTCCATGGCCAACATGTTCATGTCTTCAATGGAGGAGAATACTACAGACCAGTCGGTCACAATAATCAATACAAATGCCAACATTGTTTTTTACAAATCAAGATGAGGAACAAAGGAAGAGAGAGGAGGAGAGGAGGAGAGAAGAAGAGAGAAAGAGAGAGGAGAAGAGAAAAGAAGAGGAGAGAAAGAGAGAGCAGCAGAGACAAGAAGAGGAGAGAAAGAGAGAGCAGCAGAGACAAGAAGAGGAGAGAAAGAGAAAGGCTCAAGAGGCTGAAAAGAGGAGACAAGAAGAACTGAATCAAAGGCTTGAGGAATCACAAAGGCAAGCGGAAGAGCATGAAGAGAGCACCATAAAAGAGGAACGTGTGTCCAAGCGACGCGTTCTAATAAGCCATCTGGATGAGTTTGATGCAAAGTACGAATCTGATTATGATGATCTTCTTGGAAACTCTTCTTTTCATCAAATGCAGCATCCCCGCAAGTCAGACCTCAGTCTGGTTCAGCTGAGGCTGACCAGCTGGGCAAGCATCCTGTCAGCCCTGGACAACTCCTGTTTGATGAATGGATCGGGTGCTACTCCATCTCTGAGCACTCTGCAGCATGCCCAGGTGTTAATCACAGAGCTGTGTGCCCTGTCCCTGGAGATATCTGAGGGAGTTTCCCTGAAGGGCATCTCCACCGTAGTCCTGTGAGCCACATCAGCCAATCAGCATGCAATGTCTCTGAGAGTTTCCTGCTGACTCAAGCCCTGTACCTGAACTCGATGCACTTCTTCACTGACCCTGGCAGCTGTGATGCAGCTCATAGCTAAACAATGGCTGAGCAGGACTCACAGCTGAAGATCTCTTTCTTTATAGAATTCCTGGCACACTCACAACATCACTACAGAGTGCAGTTGAAGAGCATCCATTCATTTTGAAGATGGAGATCCAGTGTTTGAGCTTCTCCTATCCACACTCACACATCTAAATGGCAAGGAGAGGATATGTAGGATCCAATGAAATACCCTCAGAATTGTGCAACAAACAATGGACACCAACTGGAGGGCAGTGACTCTGCTCAAAGTGCTGTCAGAGAAATATAAAGAGGATGCTCCATCACTGAAGTGCTCACATTAGTACAAGGTATGACCTATCACCAGAGTGACAGATGACTCCGACACTCCTCACCCAAGCTCTGGACGCCCTGGCCCTGAGAGATTCCTACTTGACTTCTGTAAGACTCTCAGAAACAAGATGAGAGCAGTCTAGATTCAGCTCTAGCAGAATTAAAAGCACTCAATAACTTAGATGATTCTGTTGTCACCATGATGAAAAAACATTACCAATGGTGTCCTAAAATATTCAGAAATGCCCCAAAAGGTGAACCTTTATGAGAGATTCCTTTAAAAGTGGAAACCTGACTGCAAATGAAACTAAAACTCACTCTCTCAGCTGTGCAAAGCAGTGTCTGACACCAAAGGCTGGTGGCCAACAGTGCTGCAGAGATGCTGAGGTGGTGTGTGCTGGTGCTGACTGAGAAGACCGCAACACTAGGATTGGTTGGTGTGGAGTTGGGCCCATGTGGCCACAGCGCCATGTTTGCAGCCACAAAGTCCTCATGGGAAAGAAAGTGATATCATTAAAAGAGCTCCTAACATCTTCACCTCACCAATCAAACTAAAGAGTGGTCTGACTTCTACAAGCACTCAGGGATTTCACTCAACACAAACTTGAGGAGAAAGTAACACATCATTTATGGATGTCTATGAAGCCGACATTGTGTATGGTGCACAATGGATGACTTTAGGTCTGATTACCTTCAATGTGGCTTGAAGGGAATGGAAGTGGGAGCCCTCCTTAGTCAGAGGATTTCTCATTAAGACAGATGCCTCAGTGCTTCCTATAATCTGAACCCCAGTGCTCAAGGAAAATGATGCTTTGGTGTTTGGCTTCAGAGACTCTGCAAAGCCTTATGGGTATTTTTTACAGTGAGGAGATGGAACTGGGAGAGAGATTTATCAAGGCTCTTTTTCAGGTCCTCCATTCTCACCTTAACAAACGCACAGATGAAGACAGTAGCAATAGCCATTTCACAAAAATGCACTGGAAAAGATTTGCCTTCCAATAAGGTCTACATCCTGTCCATTCTTGGAGAAATCCTCCAAGAGTTTAGTGGAGAAACGGAATGAGAAACAAGGGGCATCCCTGGTTGGCAACTTGTGTTTGGAGATTCTTTTTCCTATGCAGGGCAATTCCAGATGGTGCCAAACTATATACAAAAAGATGGTCACCAGAGGAAGTTGTAGCCCTCCTGTAACATTAACTGACCACCATCACGATAAAGACTGTATTTCTATCATGAAGATTTTATATCTGATAGAAACATATCAAGTGTCTTCTAGGTGGACAGATGAGAAGAATCAGTCTCTCCTGAGTTCTTGAGCATGCTTGATACTAAGAAAGATGCAGCATTTGGAAAGAGGCTTTGAAGATGAGGAAATAAAAATTTGAGTATCTTTTGATGAAATACGGCAGATGAAAAACATTGACGAAAAAACCCTGGAGAAGTCTTATTCTATAGTAAAGGGGGTTCAAAACATGATTAAATCTGGTGAAATCAAAAAACACACTAATCTAAAGCAAGCTAAGAAGCTGAGTCATAGCACAACACAGAGGACTTGCAGAGATCCTGGCAGTCTTATGCAATGCTGTACATGTGTGCAATGCTGGGAAGAAAAGTGGTGGCCTAGAGCCACCAGCGTTAACAAGCTGGTGCTTCTTGGCCTTGTCTGACACTGGAAATGGAGATGGAACTGAGAGGGGAAGTCATGCGCTATAGCAATGTTTGCAGCGCCATGCGTGTATTCCGGGGCGAAAAGGTTACATGTGGTGTCCAGCTCATCTGTGTTATAGTCAAAGAGATGCAGAAGAATGGACAAACTTCTACAAGTACTTTGACATCACGGCTGACACAAACACAAACAAGACTAAAGATGAAGATAGAAAAAATGTATACCAGAAGGACGTGGTCTATGGAACAATTGAAACCTTTGCTGCAGATCACCTTCGCTTGATATTTGAGATGAAGGATGTGAGAACAGATCGCAGCTATCAGTGTATCATCATCGATGAAGTGGACTCACTGCTGTTGGATCAGAGTGCAGCTGACATATCTCTCCAGCCCCATGGTCTCCATGCAGCACTCTGAATGTTATCCTGGCTGGTGATCTGGGGCCATGCCAGCCAGTATGGCTTCTTGTCCACAGGACACATCACATTCGTACAGGGTCCCCCTTCTTCATTCTACAAGAGCATATTTGACTCAATTGACATGGATGGAATGACCCCATGGACGTTTTACATATTGCTGAAGAGTCAGGATTGTGCCTAAGGGATTTACAGAGGAAATCTACAATAGTGAAAAGATGAACTTCTCAGGAAACTGAAAACTGTGAGTCTGGATGATTTGATAGATTTTTTCCAAAAGATTGAGCAGTATGCCTCTATGGTTTCACTGTGTACACGTTAGATGATAATGGATTGCTCTCTAGAAAGGCCACACCGTACAACAACCTTACATTCCAGAACTTACATTTGTTTTGGATGATGGCTTGTGTTCTGCTCTCTATGATTCTGAGGAAGTTCTTGCCAATCCCATCACAGAATTCATCTTAGGAAAGATTCAGTACACTCCATGCACAAACAATACAGGGAAAATCAGCATCCCTGACTCTTGAAAATCTGATAGAGAGTAAATTGCCAGTTTGGGTTCAGAATGCCTTTCTGGCAAAGAGACTGAGGCAAGGACGAGAGAAGCGTTGTGGAAAAATGACTGCAATTGTCCCGTTGACTACAGATCCACGGGTATTGTGGAACTAAGCAAGAAATGGGGTGACGGCCTGCAGCAGTTTGTTGAGATCAAACACCAAATCAAAATGAGCACGATTTCAACAGTGACAAACTTATCTCTAACCTTCCTTTTCGAAAATACCATGGGAAAATATATGGGACCACGGGGACACTGGGAGTGAAACTGACATGCTGTTTTTGCAGGATCTATATCCCAATCTCTCAGCCTGTAAAATGCCAACTTTCAACCGGGAGGAATATTTGAGGTCAAGGGCAATCTGGAGACTTCAGCTGAAGAGTGGAAATCTAAAATTACCCATGTGGTTATGGATCAAATTTGCCCAAATTCATACAGAGAGGAGAGCAGCCTTGGTGATCTGTGAAACTACACAAAGCCAAAGAGCTCTATGATACGCTAAAAAGTGTCATCCCAGGTCAAATCATCTCAGCCGGAGTGACAAAGACAGTTTGAGCAAAATAGATAAGAAACTGGATCCTGGGATGTCATTGTTGCCACAAACCTGGCTGGACGTGCACCGACATCAAAGTGTCTAAAAAGGTGAACAAAATGGGGATTATTTGTGGTCCCTCCTTCCTTTCTGAGAACACAAGAGTGGAACTCCAGGCATTTGGCCGAACTGCACGCAAGGGTAAACCTGGATCTGCACAGATAATCATGACCACTGATCATCTACAGGAGTCCCTCAAGACAGTGTCTTCTGGAGGAGGCAAAGGAAACAAGGAATAGACTTGCAGCAGAAAGGACAAAATGACATGATGGCTGATGTAACTGAGATGAAACTGCTGGAGGACCTTTTCGCAGAGTACTGCAAGACCCTCCAGGGAATTTACAGGAAAACTGATGGAGATGAGGAAAGAGTTGTTGTTGCCGCCATGAATGAGTTCTGGGGATTTGCTGCAAAACAAAATCAGAGGAAATTGACAACTTAAAAAGAAATGAATTGGAAAAGAGCTTGAAAGCTGATTTGTCCTCGCACAAAGTCAGTCTCAAAGTCAGACTTCACCATGCTCCAGCATTTACCACATCACATCAAGTTTGGGAATCTCGCACTGGGCTTAAAAATGGATGTCAGCATGAAGTATTTGAAAAGCAAATGGACAAGATGAAAGTTGGGGCTGCTATAGCGTTTTATAATCATGCATACTGCTCTATAAAACAGCAGAAGGGAGATTACCTGACTACGGCCAGCAATGATCTCAAGAAAGCACAGGAGTCTCTGAAGTACCTCAGTGAGAAATGCTTGGTCTGCCTGCAGTTTGTAAAATATCTTCTGCTGAATTAAAAACAGTGGACAACCAACCAGCCTTGAAAAACAGTTAACAACCAGTGTAACTTGTTCAGCTACTTTGATAAAACATTTGTGAGGCTATCAAGAAGCTGAAGGAAATAAAAGACAAAGGAAGGGATGCAACAACCAAGAAATTACCCATGTTCTCCCTGGTGTCAAGCACAGATGAAGATCTCCAAATAGAGGCCTACAATCTGTACAGTAAAGGTCTGGAATATGTGTTTTCCGTGGAAGAGCAGCCTCCTCGGCCCTATGGGAAGCTCTGCTGGTGTTCTGTCTCGGAATTCTGCAGATTGTTGGAGGGCACTGCTCACTGCCTTACGTTTGGAACATTAGCTCGGGTCATGGGGCTGGATCGCTGAGGGAATATCAGACTGCATCACTGGCATTGAGTCCATGATTACAGGAGAATTCAGTTGGTAATCATGGGCTATAGAAAAGCAATATCTATTGGTATTTCTCTCATTGGGTTTGGGGTTGGAAAGTTGGTTACAAAGGGCTTCAAAGCTGCTAAAATGTTGGTTTGAAAGGGAATAGGAAAAAAACTTAAGTCATTACCAAAGTTTTCTCCAAACAGGTTAAAGAAGGCCTTAGCGTTGTTACAAAGACAAACATGAAGAATGCAGTGAAACAAACAGCAAAGAAAATGGCAGAAGAAATCATTAGCTATGCATTTGGGAAGGTGAAGATGCTGTATTGCAAGAAATACTGAAAGGCATTAAGAATGAGATGACAAAGGGTATTGCAATGATAAAACTAACATGGAAAAGGATCCTTTGGCTGGATTGGTAGATCTATATTGCTCTCTCACCTTGGAGGATAAAAAACAAATGTCTGATCTCCTGCAGGATAAGAACAGAAAGAGCAAACTTCTGGGTATTTTCAAGCAGATAAGCAAAACAGCCTTACAGCCATTCTACGCTGACCTCGAATGGCAGAACAAGCTGAACTCATCCATCGCCAAGGTGATTGACAATGCAGCATCAGAGGCCAAAGGCAAAACACTTGCAGTTCTGAAAGTCATTCAAGGCATTCACATGGCCTCACTCGCAGCAGAAGCCACCAGTACAGTGCTCAGGCTTTCAAGCCAGTTTTTCTCCAACCTTCACAAAGAGCTGAATACATTTAAAGAGAAAAAAAAATTGACAGAGAAAGTGAAACGAAATGATCTGTCTGCTTCAGAAATGAAGATCCTGAAAGACTTCAAGCAGGATTTAGCCAACGAAACCAGTGCTTTATTAGCAGATGCTTTGGTAGAAGTGTTCCACCAAAAGTTCTCCAGTCACTTTGTTTCCAATGCTGTAGGCCAAGTGAATAATGTCATAGGTGGTTATAAGAACTGGCTTGAAGAGTGAAAAACAGAGGACAAAACTCAGGCTGGACAAAACAACAGATACATCTCATACATGTCAAGGTAGACATGAATTAAAACGTAACAGGACAGAGAGTCTGGTAAACGCTCAGAGTCTCATGCTGAAAGATCAAGGACTCCTCGGCAGCCACTACTATTCTTGATATCAGAGTCCTATCAGAAACCACTGGCACTAAGGTTGTCATCCTAACACAGGACAGCCATGGCAAGCTTACCAAAATGCAGGAGCTGAGCCCGAGCACCAAATCTGCCAGTCAAACAGTGACACTGATTTACACACCAAAGAGTTCACAACACCCAGACGGCCATTATGATGTGTCCATCAATAATAAGACGGTGAAAGTAACCAGCAAAAAGAAAAAGAGTAGCCTGTTTCATGCTTTGGCACAGGGCATGAAACCAAAGGCTAATGCAAAGAAGAGATTGCCTGAAGCAGGCCGCTCCTCGATCTTTGAGGCCGACACTCTAGTGAAACACTCTTTGATCGATGGGAGCCTTTCATCAAGTACAAAGAGAGGACGGATGAAATCAGAGGAGGGACTGGCATATGGCAAAGGAAGCTGGACTAAAAAGACAGTAAAAGAAAACAAAAGGTGATCAAGGATGGAAAAGTGAAAAAGTACAACGACTGGGTAAAAATGTAAACAGCAAGCCAAGCACTGACAGTTCATCAAAGCAGCTCACCAACCACCAGTGAGTAGAGCATCGCAAGCTGGAAAATTGAATCAGAATAGCAAATTAGCCAAAGCAATGCTTTCTGAAGTGGCCACAAAGTCAACTGCTGATGGGAAAATTACAAAGGCCTTGACTTCCAATTATTTATGTGCCAAGAGAAATACAACGAGTTTCCCAGTACAACAAAAACCAATTCAGGAAACTATTGGCTCTGCATATAATCAACAGGATAATGTTGTGAGTGCCCTAAAACTGACCATTCTAGGTGCAATACCCAGATTCAAGTTCAATAGTGCCAAGAACTACAAAGACTTTCGAACAACCGAAAGTGAGTAAAACCAGGCTTGCCATTTTCGAAAGAAACTTTTGAGCAACATTCAAAGATTTCCATTAACAAATGGCTATCTAACCATCTTCAAGACAAAGGTGTCATGACAAAGGCTGATCTTGACACCCTAACTGCATGATCGACAAAAAGGGCTGGGCGAGAATCAAACTGGACCCACAGAGGATGCCAAGTCTCCAAACTCCTCTAATGCAAAGGTAATACGACATTTAATCTAGAGTGTTTGATAAGGAGTCTGGTTGGATGGTAAATGTAAAGAGGCACGTTCACAGAGCAGCTTTTGCATCCCATGCTGTAGCCATACCTGTGGAAGAGATTTAAATTTGTGATCATAGTTATGATCAGATCATAAATTTTAACTTAACTTTTAAATGTAACCTCTCTCGATCATTAACCAGGCACCTGCAGGAGTGTCAGCTGAACATGTGCTCACTTCATTTCCTTCCAACAGCATCAGCAACACATGCTTGGCAGCACCTTATCTGCATGGCACCAAATCATATGATAAAGGCCATGTGGATCAAAGGAGCAGTGTGTAGTCAGATTGATAATGTAGTTTAATTCAAGGATGACAAAAGGTTTTTAGAATACTTATTCCAAGAGGATAAAACATTTTCAAATATGATCTCTTTTTTGTCTATCCTTTGCTCCAAGCCCAATTTAAGATCAATATGAGATTTAGACTATTTCCACATACTAGCTCCTCATTTCTCCTACAAAGGGAAGTTCAGGAGAAAAAAATAAGATGATTTATTTTCCAAGAGAAAAATGATGGATAATCTTGGGCAGCAAAATTTTCCTTTATTTTTATAGTATTTACTAAAATGTGGAAAAACCTGACAAAGATCCCACTCTGGCACAAAGTGGCATAAATGTGCAAGTTTTACTTTGTTTTTGTTTATTCACTAAAACGTACACACAAGAGATGACTTACAGTGAATGGTCTACGTTATTATGGTTAGCAGTTGATCTAAGTGAAAAATGTACTTGTGTTCTTTTGACAGTGGGATATTGACACCTGACAATATGGCTGGCAAAGAAGTCAGGAAAACTACAGAGGTCTACATACCTGTCATGACGTTCGTGTAGACACCTGTCGGTATTCATTTTAAGGATGTTTTTGGGGGGTTTGGTAAATTTATATTGTTTGGGATTTAAAGCTATATCTTATCATACATTGGAATTTAGTATTCACATGAAAATGTAAGAGTTGCAACTTGCTATATAACCCAAAGATTACAGCAAGCACATCTTATCCTATGTATTTCACATGTGTTTTAGATAGCCTGTTTTAAAGTAAGTCTGAAAAAGTGAATTCCATGGTAAAATATTTTGTCTGCCATTGGTTATTCAGATCGCTACAACAATCATACATGCCATCAAGAAATCTAGATGTGTAATCAGAGAAATCCTAAATGCTGTTCTGCGATGGGATAAGTATATTTCAGGCTAAGTTGTGTTTATTGTTGCTTATGTCACATTTAAAATGGGATTTTCTAGCCTTTTAACTTTGATTGTATTAACTTTAAAATGATTTAACAGACTTAAACCATATAAGTGAAACACAAGAGATGCTCTGTGGCTCTTTGTAGTATCCACATGATTGATGTGCTAATACAAGCTGTTGTTAAACTGAAGAGCATTCATCTATTCCAATGTGATCCTCAACTAAAAAGGAATTTTCTTTTATTTTCTTCATTTTATTTGTATGTGTTAATTTTGGGGTTTGGGGTGAAGGTGTGGTGGTGTGGGTGAGGTGTTTGGTTGTTGAACTGTAAGTATGTATGTTCACAGATATATGGTATATATACACTGTCTGACATCTATCATACTGGTTAAGTAATCTTCAGCTGTCTTATACAATGAAGAATTTGTTGATGTTCATTATGGTTGGGAAAACTTAATAACAAAGTGTGTGAAATTTGTAACACTAGAAGACTGCGGTATCAGTCATGACTCCATAAACTGAGATCTACTGGAGTGACTAGATTTACTCTCGACAGTGTCACTAAAACTCAATTCTGAACTTCCTGTGCAAGTATATTTGGGATTTATAGGGTACTGCATACCTGACATTCTAATCCCAACCCTTAATCTGCACTGTCTATTCCTTTATAGAGTGTTCAGTCGTATATTCTTTGGCTTGTCAGTGCTGTGTGAAAATCTCAAAATAAATCAGAATATCAACAACATAAGTATTGGTGTTTATTTCAGCAAAGGTTCCATCTGTACAGCTGCTTAAGGCAACCTGAAATAAAATGACCTGTCTTATAGAATTCCAAATATAGTCATGTGCATTATACATACCATGAAAAATGACTGTACTACAAACCCATGATATGGCTGATAATAAATAAAACATTACCCATGATAGAACTCTAACACAATCAAATAAAAATGAAGTACAAAAACAATGCAACACTTTAAATGTTGAAGCACAACGCATCTTAGATTGTTGAAGGCAGTGGGTCAACATTGAGTCAACTTTAAACAACCCTGTGTGTCACTTTACAGATGCCTTGTGCTTATCTGTGAGACACAAGCTGATCAGCCAGTCCTCAATGACCTGAAAAATAAGCAGCCTCGACACTGTTCCCAATTTTGGTCTCCAGATGGCAGTAGACGACATGAAATAATACAGCGTCAGTCCCTTCATTCACTCATCTATCCCAGCAGCAGAGAAGAAAGTATCTTAGAGGAACACAGGTTTTGACTTTCAAGACATTTTTCTGTAACAATTATAAAAGTGTTTCAAACTATCTGATCAGTCCCTGAGTTTGTTGGGCTGACGGCAAATACATGGAAAGTTGACCAGAATGCTGTGTTGGCAATGCACTGAAATCACAGCTGTGGGAACATTCATTCATCTATCCACTCCATACTGCTCTCTGAGCCTATAGGTCACAGAGAGACCTCCCCCTCATCCTTTGGTGTGGTGGTGGGATGTGGACCCCCAGGCAGATGGTTTGAGGAAAGATCTGCATGTGTGTTTGTGTTTCATCCATCCCCTCCTCCACACTTCCAAGTGGGTAATCAATTAAATGCATCCTACCACCACCATCCCCCCGTCACTGCCCCTCCAAGCCGTCCATCGAGTCAGCAGATCCCTGTGAGCAGATGTAGGCCTACGGATATGACTCAGTGTGGATGTTTTGCATTTTCCGGGGAGGGGGCTTGAGCTGTGCTTTGGGGGAGTGTAGTAGATTGACCCAAGGATCTCAAAGGCACACACAGAGTGAATATATTTACATTCTGTATGTGCTGGAACAACTTGGGGAAGCCTCTAAAAGTGCGTAAGCAATCATTTGGCACTGGACTGATCCTTGGCTAAGATATTGTTGCTATACCTTCAATTCTACTGCGGCACATATGCAGATCACTGTATTAACTGTAGAAATATCTTAAGTATCTGTCAGATTTGATCTGCTCCAATAGAAGACCAGTGTCTGTCTCAGTTGACCAGAAGCTTGTTTAAGCCTTAAATATGCCTTAAATAACACTGAAGCTAAAGCAACAAGCCCCACACTTTATGTCAGCATCCTGTTTAAATAGAAAATGTTACACAGACAACACAGAGGTTACATTAACACTTTATTGTTTGTATCCTCAAACAGTATGTTTCACTTTTACAAGAGAAAATACAAGTCAATCAATCAATCAATCAAATCAAATTCAACATTGATGAGATAAGATGGTGTCTAACATTAATGGAGAGGTGTCTGCCATTAGTTTTGTCTTTTTTCTAAATTGCAAATGTGGAATCGCAACATAAACTGCAACCCAAAAATTAACAATCATTAAGAAATATAACAGAACAATGATATACACAAAGTAAAATAATTAGCATTATAATGGTCACAGCTTGTATTGTCTTACTTAAGTGTTTTCTTTCGTATTTTTGGTATGGTGTCAATTTCTGTTTTCCTTCTCAGACTTCATTTGTGTGTGTGTGTCAGTGTAACGAGAAGCAGATTGTCTATTTTCAATTAGTTGCTTGGTTACAACTACAACAATTATTATTAGAACTATTATTATTATTATTTGTCATCATTATTGTTATTATTATATTAAATGGTTCTGTTATCATTAATAACAGTTCACATCTATGATTATCGTTCCTATTATTCTCATTATAACAACCAGTCTGTCAGAGGTGAAACAGGATGGTCCCTGGTCTCTCTCTCCTCTCTCACCACTGGTGGTCGAGCCATGACTGATGAGAACCTACCCAATCAAAATGTGAATGTGGACATCTATGTTTCAGTGCCTCAGTGTCTACCTTTCCACACAAAGACACATTCCTGGAGTTTTCAAACTGAAATGGCACCATTTTCAAACTCTTCTGTTGCATGTAAATGTAACAAAGGTGATCCATTGTAAAACCAAAATGTAGTAGTATGTATCTAGCCTTAATGATGACATTGGTCCGAAACCCATCTGTGGACAAATTATATCGGGGCTGCTGCTGTTCTAGTCATCCAATAAACTGTGAGTCACATCCTGCAAGGAACTATGGGAGATGACCATAAACTGCTTGCGCTGTTTGTGAGTAGCCATGCCAAAGATTTGAACCCTCGTGTTGTTCCTGGGTCGGATTGACCCAGAGTGTGTGTGTGTCTGTGAGTGTGTGCGTGTGATCATACGCAAGCCCTGGCCAGTCAGGGTTAGGGTTAGGGTGACCCAAGGATTGTCATTATCCAATTCTCCTGGGGTAATTGAGACCAATGGTTTGTCATTCTCGATTCTCCTGGGGGGTCATTTAGATTCCAATTACAATCTAGGGGGGTACATTAGACCCACATAGAATTCTCTGTGTGCCACTCTCCCGGACCATGGCACGATGTCACGTCAGGAGCGTTTCACCAGAGAACAGGTTCTCCAACAGCTATTCTCCCAGCAACCATCCTCTGAACCCGAAGAGGACGCGAAAGAGCCAGACCGAGAAGCAGACAGAAAAGCAGACCGAGAAGCAGACCGAGAGGACGGCGACAACGACGACGGCGACGACGACGACGACGACAGCGACGAAGACTACGACCCAGTGGGTGATGCTTCTGCAGATTCGTCATCCTTGGAAGAAGAAGAAGAAGGACAAGACCACGGCAGCACCACCACCACCACCACCACCACCACCCTGACCGGTGGAAAGAGAGACCTTCCCGTCAAGAAACGTGGAAATAACATGGTCCTCGAGGGCGTATGGCCGAGAGGAGGGCCGCTGCTCCTCCTCCACCTCTTCCTCCTCCTCTGCTGCGGCTCAAAGCGGGGTCCCCCGGGGCCCCACGATGCACGCGACGTCCCGAGCCGGTGACCTAGCCTCGACGTTGCGCCTGTTCATCACGCCGACGGTAGAGAATATCATCCTGGAGATGACGAATCGGGAGGGTCGTCGAAAATATGCCGACAAATGGAAAGGGATGGACGAGACCGACCTGCGGGCCTACGTAGGGCTGCTGATCTTAGCGGGCGTGTACAGGTCCCGGGGCGAGGCCGCCGCCAGCCTGTGGGACACCGAGAGCGGCCGGGCGATATTTCGTGCCACGATGCCCCTAAAACTCTTCCACACGTACTCCAGACTGCTGCGCTTCGACGACCGCGAGACGAGATGCACGAGACGAGCCACGGACAAATTGGCGGCCGTGCGAGAGGTCTGGGATGCGTGGGTGGCGCGGCTGCCGCGCCTCTACAACCCGGGGCCCAAAGTGACCGTGGACAAGCAACTGGTTCCGTTCAGAGGTTAGTCTTTTTTACGTTTTTTTTATTATTATTATGTTATATTATGTTATGTCGATAGCGGCTGCTAGTCCTTGTCCTCATCTCCTCTCCTCTCATCTCTTCTCCTCCTCTTCTTCTCCCTAGGCCGGTGTCCTTTCCGACAGTACATGCCTAGCAAGCCAGCGAAATACGGGATCAAGTCGTTGGTGGCCTGCGATGCAAAATCCAGCTACGCTTCGAAGATGCAAGTGTACACCGGAAAGCCGAGCGGCGGACGTCCAGAACGGACCCAGGGGTTGTGGGTAGTGTGCGTCCTAATATGGGGTGGGCTATGTGAGGGGGCCAACAGCCGGAGGAAGCAGGGACAACACAAGGGTTAATGAGCAAAAATCACAGTTCTGTGTCTCTATATATGGATTCAAGCAATCAAGCATTTTGGACCTCCACTGACACACCTCTTTTCTAAAGCTCTGCGTTGATCAGGCTTGAGGTGCTGACTTTTATCACATTCCTTAGGTTATTTTATTTTAAGTTTAGTTTAAGTTTAGATTAGTGGCCCTTCTATTCTCCATTAATGATAAGTTGAAGATGATCAGGCTTCTGTATTTATTGTGGGTCAAATTTCTATGTGCTCTCATTAGTTGATATCAGTCTACATTGTAACAAATTGTTTTTTTACATTACAAGGGATTATGTAACAGTGATAGATTTCAGCCTGCAGACACTGTAGTTATCCTGTAAGTGAACGTAACAACAGTGCTTTCAAGAATAAAGAGTAAATAGTAATTATCCTTGCATCTATTTTAACACTTTATCTGCAGCCATCTGTCATCATTTGTAACATGAGCAGCAGAGGGTGAACATTATCACATCTAAGGTATTTTCCCATCCAAAGCTAAACAGGTGTGATCAACCATTTGACAAGACAAGACGCAGACACATCAGAACACATCAGATTACATGTCCACATTCCATCATCAGTGTGACCTGGGCAACATTGAAGAATCTTCCTCTGAGCCTTTTTCATAAAGAAGTTGTCGTGGAAATTTATCATGAGATTTGAAATAATGAGTTTCTCAGACCAGAGTTGCCTTAGAGTTTTAATTATTAGCTCTGCAGAGGGTTACACAGTCAGCAACATGGCTCAGAGTGCAACAAGGAGAAGTTAAAAAGGAAGGTTTTTATACAATGTGATAAACAGGAAACAAAACAGAAAGCAGACAGGACCGTCTGCTGTCTGGCATCACTGTTATAAAAAAAAAGGAGAATCAAATCCAGCACACAGTTGCACAAAGGTCAACAGCAGGTGGAAGACATTGATGTTGTATCAGCTAAGTGCACAGAAAACAGTCAAAACAGTAGTAAGACATTCTTCACAGTAGTAAGACATTGATCAGTGGAATTTTCCATCACACTATAAGTCCGACCCATTAACCACCCCATTAAGGTTTGGTCAACAGTATATAAGTCAGGTACATTTGAACAGGTGGGTCTGAGACTCACACTTGTCTCTGGAGGAGGTATGAAGCTTACAGATAATGTTTTTCATTTCACTGTATCTTATTGTTTGTATGGTATTATTGTCTGGAGTATTTGTCTGATACAGCTGTGTCTGTTCTGTGTGCTTCTGTCTCACTCAGAAAGGAGTTCATGAGCTTCAGTGTTGGCTGCAAACGTCATTGACAGTAAGTACATGATTTTATTCTGGAAAATGTATTTTGAGCTGCATGCTTCCCAGTGAACTTATTACAAACTGTTTTGTTTACATATGAATTGTTTTGTGTGATTGTGATTATTGTGATTAATGTATTTGGACACTAGCCAAGACTTAGATGTCCAAGATAGATGTCATGTCATATGTCAGGGGATCATGGCGTTGAATTATGTGCAGCATATGTTTAGACAGAGTCGAGATGTTAACAATTATATGCTTTGGATAAAAGCCCCTTACAGGACAGGTCTCAACAAGTAGTGGTTAACGGTACAAATATCAGCAGCACTGTGCTCATTCCAATAACTGTCTATCCAAGTGTATCAGATCATGTCAGCCAAAATCAGAAATCAGTCACAGGAGACACATCACAGCGCAATGATTTAATTTGGGCCCGAGCACCGAACGGTGGGAGGCCCTATTGAAATTGTAAGGATTTTTCTTATTAGGGCCCGAGCACCGACGGTGGGAGGCCCTATTGTATTTCGAAGGATTTGTATTTCCCTTTTGGGCCTTTTTCAGGGCCTAGACATGCTCAAATCGTTACCAAAGTTTGCAGGGAATTCAAAACCCCAAAAAGTTATTGTATTCTGGAGTAATTTGAAATGGGCTTGGAAAAATGCCTCAACAGCGCCATCTAAGGAAAAGCCCCTCAGTTAGCTTTCGCCGATCTTCACAAAAATCGTAGCCCAGGTGTATCATGACCAGACAAACAAAAAAGGTCGGAGGTGCAATTGGAAAAAAGCAACAGGAAGCCCGCCATTTTGACTTTAGTGGCCATATTGGCTATTTTCCACATTTTTACTTTGACGTACTTGTACCAGGGCTTTAATCAGATCAACTTCATATTGAGGTGCATCTCATCTCAACAAGATGGAGATGAAAACTACCTGGAATTTCAATTTTTCGTCACATGGTGTGACCGTGGCGTGGTGTCAAAGTTTGATTACACGCCATCAAAACATGAGGTTCTGTATCTCTGACATATTTGTTCCAATCGAGTCCAAACTAGACATGTAAGACAAGAGTCCCGGCTTGGTGACATCTACACAGAAATCTTGACTTAAAATCACAGCGCCACCTGCTGGCTACAGGAAGTGACATGTTTTTACTTTAATGAACTGCTCCTGGCTGCTTTACAATATACAGCTCAAAAGAGCTCAGTCAAGTCATTGGACCATGGTCAGAATTGTGACATTTCCTCTAACTGTGTAAACATTGAGGTGCGGCGAAGGTTCATCATTCGCCAAAGGAGGCGATTTAGTCATAACTCCACTGTGCATTGTCCTATCACCACCAAACTTCTGTCTCATGATCAGAGACCAAGCCTGAACAGCTCTATGTGTCAATATTTCCTCACTGTCATAGCGCCACCTACTGATTCGCCATAAAACAGGAAGTACTTTGTAAATCCAATCTGCATTATCCAACCGGCTCCGAACTACTGCCCTATGATCACAATCCTGACCTGAACACATCCATATATTAATATTAGTTCAGGGTCATAGCGCCACCTACTGATCAGTGTGAAAATTAAGTTGTCATTGTCCAATTGACACAAAATTGCTCACGCTACATCAGAGCCCCTACTTGAACAGATCTATTAGTCTGTAGGCAGTGTTGTGCAAGTTCACACCTCTCATGAACTAGTTCAAAGTTCAGTTCATACAAGTAAACATGAATAGTTCACGTTCATAGTTCACCATTTAAATTCAGAACTAGTTCATAGTTCAGTTCATTTCATAGTTTTAAGGTGGAAAGTGAGAATGAAAGACTTAACTTGTTTTTTAAAGAAAACTTTATCCATCACTATTGTTTATTTATTCATACCCTGCACGAGTTTGTGCCTTGAAGGCTGCAGACAATGTGGTTTGGGTCATTTGGGGCTGTTGGCAGGGGGTGTTGGTCTTTTTTTGACTTTCAATTACTTGGAGATAACCTTTTAGGCTAGCTGGATGCTTCAGCTCCACATGCCGTTTTAAATTAGATGCGGATGAGGCTGACGTCCGGACTTGCTTTTCCAGCGCAGGATGACACAATTTGCACAGAAAGGTGAGATTTTTACTGTCGGAATCTTTATCAGACAGTGTGTAAAAATCCCGCAAATAATATTAAGGTGCATCGGATGTAGTCGCTGAGTCTGCGTCTCTGCTTTCACTTGCCATTTTTATATGAGACCGAGAGCTGTTGTCTTGGAATACGTTGCTTGTTTGGACTACATGTGTGTGCGATGAATCATGGGTAACGTAGTGCGAAGTCGAGTTAGTTGGTTTAGGTTAGGCTGCATCGCAGAAATTTTACGGACACTGAGCAACGACATGGTGCAAGCATTCGATTTAGACAGCGTCTCTCCTCAGGAGAAGGAAAACATTCCGTAACGTTTTAGCTAGACCTCAGATAATATGAACGTGTTCACCGTTCAAATTCATTATTTGTCATTAAGTTGCGTTCAGTTCATCGTTCTCATAAAAATGAACGTGTTCAATGAACGCGTTCTTTTGAACTTGTTCATGCACAACACTGTCTGTAGGTAATAATAGTGTTGTGCAATAATGCATTAAACGTGATACCATAAAATGGTGTGCCTTTCGGCATTCAATAAATTTGGTTATCAAAATAAAATATTGAATATTAATATTAAAAATATTTATATTAAATAAGAACTTTAATTGATTAAAGTTACCTCGGGGCACCACCCTTCAAAGGAAGGGAAAAGATAGTCAATTCATTGATTAAGTCTCATAAAAGTACTAATGACAAATTTGGAACTCTGATTAACAATTCAATTAATAACTACAACCAAAATTACCATATAGATAGTTAGCAAGGTTGAAGGATATAGAGTTCTTGACAGTGTAGAGGTTGGCAAAATTCACTTATGCAACATTAATGAAAAAACATTTGTGAAAGAAAAACATTTATTATGAACATAATAAAGTATAAAAACACAAATTACTAACGGTGTACTTACTAAATAAAGATATGTATGTGAGTATGCGTGTGTGTGTGTGTATGTGTGAGTCAGCGTGCTTCCAAAATGGCGGCTGGCCACTCTAGAGATAACAGACTCTCCTTTGGAATGTTTACGACATGCAGAGAGATGTGTGCTGAGATATGCGTGTGTCTGTGTTGGTGCCAAATTAGAGAAAGTTACTAGCTGCATGCAAGGAAAGACTGAAGAGCATAACTAACATTAACTTTCAAATAACTGGTAACCAAAATATCACAGCAACACAAATCAAACTTATAAACATCACAAGGAATCGAATAAACAGTCTTTGCTTAGCCTAGTATGATTATTAAGCCCAGTTGTGTTACCCGTCCATGGAAAGGGAAAAAAAGTTGCTGTGCTGTTCGAAATTCTGTGAAGTCGTCTTGCTGGTTTTTGTGGCTCCTGCCTTCGTGGTTCTGTTGGGCTGTGCAGCTCAGTTGCTGGTTGAAGTTCTCCTGCAGGACATCGCGTCGCTGCTCGAAGGTTGGTAGAGCTTGGATTGCGAGGAGGTTTCCTTGGTGAGATGAGCTGGAAGCTGCAACTCTCCTCCGTGAAGGTGATTTGAGTTGAAAGAGTGAGCTGGACCGCCACCCTTCTCCTCTGAGAGGATTCGTGGAAAGAGCGGTGTGCTCCTCTTGAAGAGGTGGACGGAAAGAGAGTGAAGAAAGGGAGACCTGGCCTTATATTGGCTTGGTGACCTCATAGGTCATGGGGCCCAGAGTGACCAATAGTGGTTGACCCTTGTGTCTCTGGGTGTTTTTCACACCTCTGTGTGACGTTGAGGCACCCTGGGAGACTGAGTTCTGGAGGCTCTGGTTTTCTCCAGAACAAAGGACATGTGGCTTTAGGTTTTTGACTACACATGTAGGCCCGAACTGTGATACACAAATACCATGTCCCACCTGGAACGCAGCCCCTAGGTTTCCCCTAGGGAAAAACGCAACAGGAAGACCGCCATTTTGGATTTAGTGGCCATTTTGGCCATATTCCACATTTTTACTTTGACGAACTTGTCGTAGAGCTTTCATCAGATCAACTTCAAATTGAGGTGAGTGTCATCACAACAAGATGGAGATCTAAACTACCCTCGACAAGAGTCCCGGCCTGATGACATCTACACAGAAATCGTGACTTAAAATCACAGCGCCCCCTGGTGGCAACAGGAAATGTCTTGTTTTTGGAACGTCTTACACTTGGAAGTATTCCTCCTCATCTACTGACTGCAACCATGTCAAACTGTATCAAACGGGTCTCAAGACATTGATAACGAAGGCATAAGATTACTGTGACTTTTCGTCAAACGCCATAATAGTGGCGTGGCGTCAAAGTTCATCAACTCGCCATGACACACGAAATGGCTATAAATTCGGTGTTCGAGGTTCAACCTTCCTCAAACTACATTTGTGTAGCAACAGACCCCCCCCCCTGCAGACATTCATATGGTTTTGAGGAATGGGCATGGCAAAATAACTGACTAGCGCCCCCTAAAGGGCAGCCCCAGCACTACGATTGGCCGACATCTACAAAAATCGATGGGGACATGTGTCTTTTCATAACAAACAAATAAGTCTCTTGGATAGATATGCTAGACCAAACAGGAAGTCCGCCATTTTGGCTTTAGTGGCCATTTTTCACATTTTTCACATTTTTACTTTGACGAACTTGTCGTAGGGCTTTCATCAGATCAACTTCATATTGAGATGAGTGTCATTTAAACAAGATGGAGATAAAAACTAACTCAAAGATCGATTTTTCTTCACACGGTGTGACCGTGGCGTTGCCTCAAAGTTTGATTACACCCCATCAAAACATGAGGTTCTGTATCTCGGACATATTTTGTCCAATCGAGTCCAAACTAGACATGTAAGACAAGAGTCCCGGCCTGATGACATCTACACAGAAATCATGACTTAAAATCACAGCGCCACCTGCTGGCAACAGGAAGTGACATGTTTTATACTTTGATGAACTGCTCCTGGCTGCTTTACAATATACAGCTCAAAAGAGCTCAGTCAAGTCATTGGACCATGGTCAGAATTGTGACATTTCCTCAAACCGTGTAAACATTGAGGTGCGGCGAAGGATCATCCTTCGCCAAAGGAGACGATGTTGTCATAACTACAGTGTGCATTGTCCTATCACTGCCAAACTTCTGTCTCACAATCAGAGACCAAGCCTGAACAGCTCTATGTGTCAATATTTCCTCAGTGTCATAGCGCCACCTACTGATTCGCCATGAAACAGGAAGTACTTTGTAAATCCACCCTGCAGTATCCAACCGGCTCCGAACTACTGACCTATGATCACAATCCTGACCTGAACACATCCATATATTAATATTAGTTCAGGGACATAGCGCCACCTACTGATCAGTGTGATAATGAAGTTGTTGTAACATTGTCCAATTGACACAAAATTGCTCACGCTACATCAGAGCCCCTACTTGAACAGATGTATTAGTCTGTACGTAATAATAGTGATTGCGCCACCTACTGGCAAAAGGAAGTAAGCTTTGTTTTACAAATATCATTCGATTTACATAAAATTTTCACAGTGTGATGTGCTATTTGATAGCGTGGACCGTAATGAGCAATTAGCAGGAAAGGATCGACATCGCGTGACAGACGCAGGAAGTGAAGCGTTTATCCTTGCCGCAGTGCGCAAAACACATGCAACGCGGAGACGTGCGCTTCTTCAATGATCGCTCTCTCCACTAACCGCAACAGGCTTGAAAATGTCTGTGCTCGGGCCCGTTAGTGCTACAACGTAGCCCTAGGTTTGCATTGGTTCTTTAACCACATGAAATATGTTTACTTTGATCAGTTAAAGATAGGGTTGGTAATCTTGGCAAGAACAGGTTACACATACATTCCCCTTCAATCGGTCCTTTCATCAAAGCTACGCCATAAAACATATGAACCTGCACTGACTGACTACTACTAGAATCCAACGATTCTTTGACTCACACGCAAATTTCTGACTATAAACTCTGCTTCAGCGTTGTATGTCTGTCTGGCTTGTGAAGACTCTGGTCATGTGCAGTGAGAGCACGGGTAGGCTGGTTGGTTAGTGACAGACAGACACGCCCACCAATCATTTCATTTGGTCCAAATGATTGGTCCTGTGAGGGCCACAGACACTAGCTTCTGTCTAAAATCTTTTTTATTTTATTTTATTGACGACTGTCGGGATGTGAAGAGGATTTCCACAAATAAAATGGAGACGTTTTCAGAAACAAATTCGAGCCCTACCTTTAACTATTTTTAAAGCCACACATTTACTATGATAAATACTCCTAATGTTATATTGTAACTACATTAGATATTGCTATTGTCTTACTCTAAATACATGAAATACTTTTACTGTGATATTTTAACCACATAAATTACATTTACTTTAATATTTTACCTATGTTTAGGACCTTAACTGTGATATCTAGTTACATTAAACACTGTTATTGTGTTCATCAAACTACATTAAATACTTTATCGTAATATTTTCACTCCATTAAAGTACTTATACTGTCTATTTTAGCAACATTAAATACCTTTACTCTAATATTCTAAGAAAATCTAGTACCATTACTGTCATATTTTAACTACATTAAATACATTCACTTTGATCATTTAAGTAGATTAAATATTATTATTGCCATACATTAAATAAACTTTTATTGTCATTTAAAAAATTTAATATTTTAACTTTACAAAATACTTTTATTGTCATACTTCATTAAATTATTTTACTGTGATATTCTAACCACATGAAATACTTTTACTGTTCTTTTTTAACTACATAAAGTAGCTTACTTATCTCATCATACTTAAAGTGCTAAAGTACTTTTACTGTCATACTGCAGCTACATCAAATACATTTGCATACAATGATTTTGCTTGATACTTGATAAGCACATTAAACACTAATACTGTGGTTCTTAAACTACATCAAGTATTTTACTATCATATGATAACTATATCAAATATCTTGACTGTCATAATGTAACTGTAAATAAATATTTTTACTGCTATCCTACTTGTAGGATATTTGCGTATTTAATCATTGTCTGAGTATGATTTTTAAAGTAGTAATATTTTACTAAATAAAGGATTTTACTGAATAAAATATGTCAGTTAAAATAACAAAACATAACAGAAGGCGTGACTCTTGGCTGGGTCCATATTTTAACTGCAGTATCAGTATCAAGTGTGAAGAATAAATACAACTCTCTTCCATTTTGATATTACACTGAGGGAGAATGGGTTTGCAGGCATTAACACACAGTTCATATGAATACACTAAACACAACCAGCATCAATCAATCATTAACTTAATATTAGTTATTTCCTCCATTGTTATGTTAAACTCTGTTATTTGATCATTGGCCTTCGGAAATGTTAAACCCCCCCCCCAAAAAAATGTATTATGTATGCCTCTAATATTCCATGTACATATTTTAATTACAGCGTTAGTCTTAATGATAGCACAATAATAGCTGAGGGCGGTTGTTGTCCTAAATCTGTATTCACTTTTAAGTCCATAACGACTTTGATATTTTTGAGTCCATAAAATCAATGCAAGCAAATATTTTGTCAGTCCAATAACTTCCATATTGATGTCTATTCATTAATAAATGTAGCCTACTAACCATGCTGGTCATGTCAGTAGGATTCTTAGGATATCCTGACATAAAAGGTAAAAAATTGTTAAAGAACCTAAGTACTACAAGTGATATCCACAACAGCAGCTTTGTCTCTGTTGGCAGTGGAAACTGTATCTGTTTTTAATTCTGTGACATTTGAAGGTCCGTTAGCAATAACACTAAAAGGCTGGGAAAAGCTTTCAATCTCTTGGCTGGATTAGAAATGGAGAATATTCTTGAAAATTAATGATAAAGGGAAGTCGCTCTTTATAAGAGTGCTCGATGCTGCACGTTTCACCATTACTAACACAGTACCTGTTTTAATCCTGTTTGGAATGGGCTGTGTACTTGGTCTGTTCCTCGTCATTAGTGAGTCCTCCTCAAACATTATCCTGTTACTTTTTAATGTTTGTGTGCTGGATGGTGTGGTGCCAATTTCTCTTTAATAATACACAACTATACATTGTCTCTCGGAAAGTTCAATTCTAACACCTGCAGGTGGGCTCACCCCACACAGCCACCTAGTGTAACGTGTATGGAATGAGCACAGAGAAGAGTAGAATTACTTCAGTTATACAAGAAGAAGCCCCTCCCTGCGAGGAAGAAGAAGTTCCTCATCTTCTTCACTGTCTGTCCAGGGTGGGTAGACATCCTGTCTCTATCTCTGTCCCAAACCCCTGGTGTGCCTTCTGGTGTGAGACAATGTGTCTCCGAGATCACTTATCTTCGTTTACAAGACAAAAGACCCCAGTCCTGTATACAATACAGGATCCCCTCACCCATCTATATCAAACACACTAAGTAACCCCTGCCGTCACCATTTGCCCAGAGGGGGAAACCATAAACAGTTATAGTCCCCTGAGCAACTCTCGTAAACTTTAGTTAAGTCACAGAAACACATCTGTTCATACATTCTTCGAAATACATATCTGTTCTTCTATTAAACATTACACAAATGCAAAATCTGCCAGTACAATGGCTTGTGCATAGCTTTTTATAAGCAGTCTATGGGGCAGAGTGAAGTTTAAAAAACTGTGTTCATCCTACCTCGTTTATCTGCAATGAAGATTTGATAGTCAATGTTTTTCAAAAAATGAAACTGAATGGTCTGAAATGGTTTGTGAATGATGAAAAAAAATTATCAAATAATCTGGTAGCAATTTAGACTCACAATTTAACCCATTTGCCAACTGCTGTTGAATTTGTTCTGAGGATGTAAAAGAGGACACGTTCAACTCGGTCCTCAGACTCAGGCCCACTGCCCCGTCCCCACTGACTGCTACAGTGCACTGGTCACCTGTTTATTACATTTTTATTGAAATTGAACATACTGTGTATGCATAAATTCGACACTGCCCTTCCCTAGGAAAATAACAACACACATAACAAGTGTGAAGTTGATAAGATGAATTAAGTTCAATTTTATACAAATAGTTGTTGGTAGTCATTAAATTGTATGTGTTTGTGTATTTCTTTTATCTTTCAGGAATTATCTGGTCACACTTCATTGCTTAGCTACTGAGAAATTAATAAAAAATGGGGAACGTACCATCAGAGAGTAACATGGGCAACAGCCTGAGATGCTGTGTATGTGATAAAGTCTTGCCTCCGTGCCATTCTTTTGACAATTTGTACAAAACTACTCTCCATGGCCAATATGTTTATGTCTTCAATGGAGGCGAATACTACAAACCAGTCGGTTACGATAATCGATACCATTGCCAACATTGTTTTTATAAGCCAATCAGAGATGAGGAACAAAGGCAGAGAGAGGAGGAGAGGAGGAGAGAAGAAGAGAGAAAGAGAGAGGAGGAGAGAAAAGAAGAGGAGAGAAAGAGAGAGCAGCAGAGACAAGAAGAGGAGAGACAGAGAGAGAGAAAAGAAAAGGAGAGAAAGAGAGAGCAGCAGAGACAAGAAGAGGAGAGAAAGAGGGGAGAAAGAGAGAAGAAGAGAACAGAGAAAGAAGAGAGAAGAGAGGCATCAGAGACAAGAAGAGGAGAGAAAGAGAGGAGCAGAGAAAGAAAAGGAGAGAAAGAGAGGCAGCAGAGACAAGAAGAGAGAAAGAGAGGCAGAGAAAGAAGAGGAGAGAAAGAGGCATCAGAGACAAGAAAGAGAAAAGAGGAGCAGAGAAGAAGAGAGAAAGAGAGAGGAGCAGAGAAAAGAAGAGGAGAGAAAGAGAGAGGCTCAAGAGGCTGAAAAGAGGAGACAAGAAGAACTGAATCAAAGGCTTGAGGAATCACAAAGGCAAGCGGAAGAGCATGAAGAGAGCACCATAAAAGAGGAACTTGTGTCCAAGCGACACGTTCTAATAAGCCATCTGGATGAGTTTGATGCAAAGTACAAATCTGATTATGATGATCTTCTGGAAACTCTTTCATCAAAATGCAGCATCCCGGTGTCAGACCTCAGTCTGGTTCAGCTGAGTGCTGACCAGCTGGGCAGCATCCTGTCAGCCCTGGACAAACTCCTGTTTGATGAATGGATCAGTGCTCCTCCATCTCTGAGCACTCTGCAGCATGCCCAGGTGTTAATCACAGAGCTGTGTGCCCTGTCCCTGGAGATATCTGAGGGAGTTTCCCTGAAGGGCATCTCCAATCATGTGCAGTCCCTGGTGAGCCACATCAGCCAATCAGCATGCAATGTCTCTGAGAGTTTCCTGCTGACTCAAGCCCTGTACCTGAACCTGATGCACTTCTTCACTGACCCTGGCAGCTGTGATGCAGCTTTCATAGCTAAACAATGGGCTGAGCAGGACCTCACAGCTGAAGATCTCTTTCTTATAGAATTCTTGGGCACACTCACAACATCACTACAGAGTGCAGTTGGAAGAGCATCCACGTTCATTTTGAAGATGGAGATCCAGTGCTTGGAGCTTCTCCTATCCACACTCACACATCTAAATGGCAAGGAGAGACATGTAGGATTCAATGAAATACTCCTCAGAATTGTGCAAACAAACAAATGGACACCAACTGAGGCAGTGACTCTGCTCAAAGTGCTGTCAGAGAAATATAAAGAGGATGCTCCCATCACTGAAGTGCTCACATTAGTACAAGTGTATGACCTATCACCAGAGTGGACAGATGACTCCGGACACTCCCTCACCCAAGCTCTGGACGTCCTTGGCCCTGAGAGATTCCTACTTGACTTCTGTAAGACTCTCAGAAAACAAGATGAGAGCAGTCTAGATTCAGCTCTAGCAGAATTAAAAACACTCAATAACTTAGATGATTCTGTTGTCATCATGATGAAAAACATTACCAATGGTGTCCTAAAATATTCAGAAAATGCCCCAAAAGGTGAACCTTTTATGAGAGATTCCTTTAAAAGTGGAAACCTGACTGCAAATGAAATCCAAAACTCACTCTCTCAGCTGTGCAAAGCAGTGTCTGACACCAAAGGCTGGTGGCCAACAGTGCTGCAGATGCTGAGGTGGTGTGTGCTGGTGCTGACTGAGAAGACCACAACACTAGGATCGGTTGGTGTGGAGTTGGACCCATGTGTCACAGCCATGTTTGCAGCCACAAAAGTCCTCATGGGAAAGAAAGTGGACATTGTGTTGAGCTCTAACATTCACTCACTCAATCAAACTAAAGAGTGGTCTGACTTCTACAAGCACCTGGGGATTTCACTCAACACAAACTTGAGGAAAGATAACACATCATTGATGGTTGTCTATGAAGCCGACATTGTGTATGGTACAATGGATGACTTTGTGTCTGATTACCTTCAATGTGGCTTGAAGGGAATGGAAGCGGGGAGCCCTCTCCTTAGTCGAGGATTTCTCATTGAAGAGAGATGCCTCAGTGCTTCCTATAATCTGGAACTCTCAGTGCTCAAGGAAAATGATGCTTTGGTGTTTGCTGCAGAGACTCTGCAAAGCCTTATGGGTACTTTTTACAGTGAGGAGATGGAACTGAGAGACAGATTTATCAAGGCTCTTTTTCAGGTCCTCCATTCTCACCTTAACAAACGCACAGATGAAGACAGTAAAGTCATAGCCATTTCACAAAAATGCACTGGAAAAGATTTGCCTTCCAATAAGGTCTACATCCTGTCCATTCTTGAGAAACTCCTCCAAGAGTTTAGTGGAGAAACGGAATGTGAGAAACAAGGGGCATCCCTGGTTGGCAACTTGTGTTTGGAGATTCTTTTTTCCCATGCAGGGCAATTCCAGATGGTGTCAAATCTTACAGCACAAAAAAGATGGTCACCAGAGGAAGTTTTAGCCCTCCTTGTAACATTAACTGACCACCATCACGATAAAGACTGTATTTCTATCATGAAGATTTTACATCTGATAGAAACATATCAAGTGTCTTCTAGGTGGACAGATGAGAAGAATCAGTCTCTCCTTGAGCTCTTGAGCATGCTTGATACTAAGAAAGTGATGCAGCATTTGGAAAGAGGCTTTGAAGATGAGGAAATAAAAAGCCTTGAGTGTCTTTTTGATGAAATACGGCAGATGAAAAACATTGACGAAAAAACCCTGGAGAAATCTTATTCTATAGTAAAGGGGGTTCAAAACATGATTAAATCTGGTGAAATCAAAAAACACACTAATCTAAAGCAAGCTAAGAAGCTGAGTCATAGCACAAACACAGAAGACTTGCAGGAGATCCTGGCAGTCTTATGCAATGCTGTACACGTTGAAGAAAAGTGGTGGCCCAGAGCCACTCAGATGACAAGCTGGTGCTTCTTGGCCTTGTCTGACACTGGAAAGCTTCTGGAGATGGGAACTGGAGAGGGGAAGTCATCCGTCATAGCAATGTTTGCAGCGCTGCGTGTATTCCGGGGAGAAAAGGTTGATGTGGTGTCCAGCTCATCTGTGTTATGTCAAAGAGATGCAGAAGAATGGACAAACTTCTACAAGTACTTTGACATCACGGCTGACACAAACACAAACAAGACTAAAGATGAAGATAGAAAAAAATGCTACCAGAAGGACGTGGTCTATGGAACAATTGAAACCTTTGCTGCAGATCACCTTCGCCAGATATTTGAGATGAAGGATGTGAGAACAGATCGCAGCTATCAGTGTATCATCATCGATGAAGTGGACTCACTGCTGTTGGATCAGGGAGTGCAGCTGACATATCTCTCCAGCCCCATGGTCTCCATGCAGCACCTGAATGTTATCCTGGCCATGATCTGGGGCCATGCCAGCCAGTATGGCTTCTTGTCCACAGGACACATCACATTCGTACAGGGTCCCCCTTCTTCATTCTACAAGAGCATATTTGACTCAATTGACATGGATGGAATAAATGACCCCATGGACGTTTTACATATTGCTGAAGAGTCAGGGATTGTGCATAAGGGATTTACAGAGGAAATCTACAATAGCGAAAAAGATGAACTTCTCAGGAAACTGAAAACTGTGAGTCAGGATGACGTGATCGATTTTTTCCAAAAGATTGAGCAGTATGTCCCCTATGGTTTCACTGTGTACACGTTAGATGATAATGGATTGCTCTCTCTTAGAAAGGCCACACCGTACAACAACCCAGACATTCCAGAACTTACATTTCTTGTTTTGGATGATGGCTTGTGTTCTGCTCTTTATGATTCTGAGGAAGTTCTCGCCAATCCCATCACAGAATTCATCTTAGGAAAGATTCAGTACACTCCATGCACAAACAATACAGGGAAAATCAGCATCCCTGGATTCTTGAAAAATCTGATAGAGAGTAAATTGCCAGTTTGGGTTCAGAATGCCTTTCTGGCAAAGAGACTGAGGCAAGGACGAGAGTATGTTGTGGAAAATGACTGTGTCTGTCCCGTTGACTACAGATCCACGGGTATTGTGGAACTAAATAAGAAATGGGGTGACGGCCTGCAGCAGTTTGTTGAGATCAAACACCAAATCAAAATGAGCACGATTTCAACAGTGACAAACTTTATCTCTAACCTTTCCTTTTTTGAAAAATACAATGGGAAAATATATGGGACCACGGGGACACTGGGGAGTGAAACTGACATGCTGTTTTTGCAGGATCTATATCCCAATCTCTCAGCCTGTAAAATGCCAACTTTCAACCGGAGGAAATTATTTGAGGTCAAGGGCAATCTGGAGACTTCAGCTGAAGAGTGGAAATCTAAAATTACCCATGTGGTTATGGATCAAATTTGCCCAAATTCATACAGAGAGGGGAGAGCAGCCTTGGTGATCTGTGAAACTATTACCGAAGCCAAAGAGCTCTATGAAACGCTACAAAGTGTCATCCCAGGTCAAATCATTCTCTACAGCCGGAGTGACAAAGACAGTTTGAGCAAAATAGATAAGAAACTGGATCCTGGGGATGTCATTGTTGCCACAAACCTGGCTGGGCGTGGCACCGACATCAAAGTGTCTAAAAAGGTGAACAAAAATGGGGGATTATTTGTGGTCCTCTCCTTCCTTTCTGAGAACACAAGAGTGGAACTCCAGGCATTTGGCCGAACTGCACGCAAGGGTAAACCTGGATCTGCACAGATAATCATGACCACTGATCATCTACAGGAGTCCCTCAAGACAGTGTCTTCTCTGGAGGAGGCAAAGGAAACAAGAAATAGACTTGCAGCAGAAAGGACAAATGACATGATGGCTGATGTAACTGAGATGAAACTGCGGGAGGACCTTTTCGCAGAGTACTGCAAGACCCTCCACGGAATTTACAGGAACACCGATGGAGATGAGGAAAGAGTTGTTGTTGCCGTCATGAATGAGTTCTGGGGGATTTGGTTGCAAACTAAATCAGAGGAAATTGACAACTTAAAAAGGAATGAATTGGAAAAGAGCTTGAAAGCTGATTTGTCCCTTGCACAAAGTCAGTCTCAAAGTCAGACTTCACCATGCTCCAGCATTTACCACTACATCAACTTTGGGAATCTCGCACTGGGCGAAAAAAAATGGGATGTCAGCACAAAGCTATTTGAAAAAGCAATGGGACAAGATGAAAGTTGGGCAGCCATAGCTTTTTACAATCATGCATACTGCTCTATAAAACAGCAGAAGGGAGATTACCTGACTACGGCCAGCAATGATCTCAAGAAAGCACAGGAGTCTCTGAAGTACCTCAGTGAGGAATGCTTGGTCTGCCTGCAGTTTGTAAAAATATCTTCTGCTGAATTAAAAAACAGTGGACAACCAACCAGCCTTGAAAAACAGTTAACAACCAAGTGCAACTTGTTCAGCTACTTTGATAAAAACATTAGTGAGGCTATCGAGAAGCTGAAGGAAATAAAAGACAAAGGAAGGGATGCAACAACCAAGAAATTACCCATGTTCTCCCTGGTGTCAAGCACAGATGAAGATCTCCAAATAGAGGCCTACAATCTGTACAGTAAAGGTCTGGAATATGTGTTTTCCGTGGAAGAGCAGCCTCGGTTCCCATGGGAAGCTCTGCTGGTGTTCTGTCTCGGAATTCTGCAGATTGTTGGAGGGGCACTGCTCACTGCCTTTACGTTTGGAACATTAGCTCAAGTCGGCATGGGGCTGATCGGTGAAGGAATATCAGACTGCATCACTGGCATTGAGTCCATGATTACAGGAGAATTCAGTTGGCAATCATGGGCTATAGAAAAAGCAATATCTATTGGTATTTCTCTCATTGGGTTTGGGGTTGGAAAGCTGATTACAAAGGGCTTCAAAGCTGCTAAAATGTTGGTCAAGGGAATAGGAAAAAAACTTAAGTCATTACCAAAGTTTTTCTCCAAACAGGTTAAAGAAGGCCTTAGCGTTGTTACAAAGACAAACATGAAGAATGCAGTGAAACAAACAGCAAAGAAAATGGCAAAAGAAATCATTAGCTATGCATTTGGGAAGGCAGAAGATGCTGTATTGCAAGAAATACTGAAAGGCATTAAGAATGAGATGACAAAGGATATTGCAAATGATGTAAAAACCAACATGGAAAAGGATCCTTTGGCTGGATTGGTAGACTCCATTTTGCTCTCTCACCTTGAGGATAAAAAACAAATGTCTGATCTCCTGCAGGATAAGAACAGAAAGAGCAAACTTCTGGGTATTTTCAAGCAGATAAGCAAAACAGCCTTACAGCCATTCTACGCTGACCTCAAATGGCAGAACAAGCTGAACTCATCCATCACCAAGGTGATTGACAATGCAGCATCAGAGGCCAAAGGCAAAACACTTGCAGTTCTGAAAGTCATTCAAGGCATTCACATGGCCTCACTCGCAGCAGAAGCCACCAGTGCAGTGCTCAGGCTTTCAAGCCAGTTTTTCTCCAACCTTCACAAAGAGCTGAATACATTTAAAGAGAAAAACAAATTGACAGAGAAAGTGAAACAAAATGATCTGTCTGCTTCAGAAATGAAGATCCTGAAAGACTTCAAGCAGGATTTAGTCAACGAAACCAGTGCTTTATTAGCAGATGCTTTGGTAGAAGTGTTCCACCAAAAGTTCTCCAGTCACTTTGTTTCCAAGGCCGTAGGCCAAGTGAAAAATGTCATAGGTGGTTATGTAAGAACTGGCTTGAAGAGTGAAAAAACAGAGGACAAACTCAGGGCTGGACAAAACAACAGATACATCTCATACATGTCAGTAGACATGAATTCAAAACGTAAACAGGACAGAGAGTCTGGTAAACGCTCAGAGTCTCATGCTGAAAAGATCAAGGACTCCTCGACAGCCACTACTATTCTTGATATCAGAGTCCTATCAGAAACCACTGGCACTAAGGTTGTCATCCTAACACAGGACAGCCATGGCAAGCTTACCAAAATGCAGGAGCTGAGCCCGAGCACCAAATCTGCCAGTCAAACGGTGACACTGATTTACACACCAAAGAGTTCACAACACCCAGACGGCCATTATGATGTGTCCATCAATAATAAGACAGTGAAAGTAACCAGCAAAGAAAAGAGCAGCCTGTTTCATGCTTTGGCACAGGGCATGAAACCAAATGCCACCAAAGAAGAGATTGCCTTGGAAGCAGGCCGTCTCCGATCTTTGGAGGCCGACACTCTGGTGAAACATTCGGATCGATGGGAGCCTTTCATCAAGTACAAAGAGAGGACGGATGAAATCAGAGGAGGGGACTGGTATATGGCAAAGGAAGCTGGACTAAAAAAGACAGTAAAAGAAAACAAAAAGGTGATCAAGGATGGAAAAGTGACAAAGTACAACGACTGGGTAAAACATGTAAACAGCAAGCCAAGCACTGGACAGTTCATCAAAGCAGCTCACCAACCACCAGTGAGTAGTATATCGCAAGCTGGAGAATTGAATCAGAATAGCAAATTAGCCAAAGCAATGCTTGAAGTGGCAACAAAGTCAACTGCTGATGTGGAAAATTACAAAGGCCTTGGACTTCCAACTATTTATGTGCCAACAGAAATAAAACGTGAGTTTCCAAGTACAACAACAAAACAATTCAGGAAACTATTGGCTCGCACAATCAGCCAGGACAATGTTGTGAGTGCCCTAAAACTGACCATTCTAGGTGCAATACCCAGATTCAAGTTCAATAGTGCCAAGAACTACAGAGACTTTCGGAACAACCGAGTGAGTAAAACCAGGCTTGCCATTTTCGAAAAAAACTTTGAGCAACATTCTAAAGATTTGGTCAACAAATGGTTCAACCATCTTCAAGACAAGGCTGTCATGACAAAGGCTGATCTTGACACCCTAACTGCATGGATCGACAACAAGGGCTTCGAGAATCAAACTGACCCACACAGGAAGCAAGTCTCCAAACTCCTCTAATGCAAAGGTAATATGACATTTAATCTAGAGTGTTTGATAAGGGAGTCTGGTTGGATGGTAAATGTAAAAGAGGCACGTGTTCACAGAGCAGCTTTGCATCCCATGCTGTAGCCATACCTGTGGGAAGAGACGCAAATTGGTGATCAAAGTTATGATCAGATCATAAATTTTAACTTAACTTTTAAATGTAACCTCTCTCGACTAACCAGGCATCTGAGTGTCAGCTGAACATGTGCTCACTTCATTTCCTTCAAACAGCATCAGCAACACATGCTTGGCACCCTATCTGCATGGCACCAAATCATAAAGGATAGTTGCCATGTGGATCAAAGGAGCAGTGTGTAGTCAGATTGATAATGTAGTTTAATTCAAGGATGACAAAAGGCCATGTTTTTAGAATACTTATTCCAAGAGGATAGAACATTTTCAAATATGATCTCTTCTTTGTCTATCCTTTGCTCCGAGCCCAATTTAAGATCAATATGAGATTTAGACTATTTCCTCATACTTGTATGTATGTAGCTCCTGAGAAATGGTCTTCCTCTTGTCTCAACCTGATCCTTATTCCATATCTTTAATGATCCGACTTCTGTCTCCCCCCACTAATCTTTATTTGTGTCAGTGAGAACCAAAACACAATGTGACGGGCTTACACATGAGCCTACACAACTTCTGGAATTTGTTTCAGTGATCAAATTCAAATCAAAGAAGCCAATGAACACAGTGTAAGAATTCCTGGTCATGATGATTCATCTCAAATAGAGCTTGTCTCTTGCTCCTCATTTCTCCTACAAAGGGAAGTTCAGGAGAAAAAAATAAGATGATTTATTTCCCAAGAGAAAAATTATGGATAATCTTGGGCAGCAAAATGTTCCTATATTTTTTTGGTATTTACTAAAATGTGTAAAAAACCTGACAAAGATCCCACTCTGGCACAAAGTGGCATAAATGTGCAAGTTTTACTTTGTTTTTGTTTGGTTATTCAGATCGCTACAACAATCATACATGCCATCAAGAAATCTAGATGTGTAATCATAGAAATCCTAAATGCTGTTCTGCGATGGGATAAGTATATTTCAGGCTAAGTTGTGTTTATTGTTGCTTATGTCACATTTAAAATGGGATTTTCTAGCCTTTTAACTTTGATTGTATTAACTTTAAAATGATATAACAGACTTAAACCATATAAGTGAAACACAAGAGATGCTCTGTGGCTTTCTGTAGTAACCACATGATTGATGTGTGTTAATACAAGCTGTTGTTAAACTGAAGAGCATTCATCTATTGCAATGTGATCCTCAACTAAAAAGGAATTTTCTCTTTATTTTCTTTCATTTTATTTGTGTGTTAATTTTGGGGTTTGGGTGAAGGTGTGGTGTGGGTGTGGGTGAGGTGTTTGGTTGTTGAACTGTAAGTATGTATGTATCAGATATATGGTATATATACACTGTCTGACATCTATCACACTTCGATATACTTGCACTTCCTGTGCAAGTATATTTGAGATTTATAGGGTACTGCATACCTGACATTCTAATCCCAACCCTTAATCTGCACTGTCGATTCCTTTATAGAGTGTTCAGTCGTATATTCTTTGGCTTGTCAGTGCTGTGTGAAAATCTCAAAATAAATCAGAATATCAACAACATAAGTATTGGTGTTTATTTCAGCAAAGGTTCCATCTGTACAGCTGCTTAAGGCAACCTGAAATAAAATGACCTGTCTTATAGAATTCCAAATATAGTCATGTGCATTATACATACCATGAAAAATTACTGTACTACAAACCCATGATATGGCTGATAATAAATAAAATATTATCCATGATAGAACTCTAACACAATCAAATAAAATGAAATACAAAAATACAATGCAACACTTTAAATGTTTAAGCACAACGCATCTAAGATTGTTGAAGGTGCAGTGGGTCAACATTGGAGTCAACTTAAAACAACCCTGTGTGTCACTATACAGATGCCTTGTGCTTATCTGTGAGACACAAGCTGATCAGCCAGTCCTCAATGACCTGAAAAACAAGCAGACTCAACACTGTTCCCAATTTTGGTCTCCAGATGGCAGTAGACGACATGAAATAATACAGCGTCAGTCCCTTCATTCACTCATCTATCCCAGTTGTTGGGCTGATGGCAAATACATGGAAAGTTGACCAGAATGCTGTGTTGGCAATGCACTGAAATCACAACTGTGGGAACATTCATTCATCCATCCACTCCATACTGCTCTCTGAGCCTATAGGTCACAGAGAGACCTTCCCCTCATCCTTTGGTGTGGTGGTGGGATGTGGACCCCCAGGCAGATGGTTTGAGGAAAGATCTGCATGTGTGTTTGTGTTTCATCCATCCCCTCCTCCACACTTCCAAGTGGGTAATCAATTAAATGCATCCTAACCACCACCATTCCCCCGTTGCTGCCCCTCCAAGCCGTCCATCGAGTCAGCAGATCCCTGTGAGCAGATGCAGGCCTACGGATATGACTCAGTGTGGATGTTTTGCATTTTCCAGGGAGGGGGGGGCTTGAGCTGTGCTTTGGGGGAGGTAGGGGTAGATCGACCCAAGGATCTCAGCGCACAAACAGAGTGAATATATTTACATCTCTGTATGTGCTGAACAACTTGGGGAAGCCTCTAAAAGTGCGTAAGCAATCATTTGGCACTGGACTGATCCTTGGCTAAGATATTGTTGCTATACCTTCAATTCTACCGTGGCACATATGCAGATCACTGTATTAACTGTATCCTCAAACAGTATGTTTCACTTTTACAAGAGAAAATAAAACTCAATCAATCAAATCAAATCAAATTCAACATTGATGAGATAAGACGGTGTCTAACATTAATGGAGAGGTGTCTGCCATTAGTTTTGTCTTTTTTCTAAAATGCAAATGTGGAATCGCAACATAAAGTGCAACCCAAAAATGAACAATGATAAACACAAAGTAAAATAATTAGCATTATAATGGTCACAGCTTGTATTGTCTTACTTAAGTGTTTTCTTTCGTATTTTTGGTATGGTGTCAATTTCTGTTTTCCTTCTCAGACTTCATTTGTGTGTGTGTGTCAGTGTAACGAGAAGCAGATTGTCTATTTTCAATTAGTTGCTTGGTTACAACTACAACAATTATTATTATAACTATTATTTGTATTATTTGTCATCATTATTGTTATTATTATATTAAATGGTTCTGTTATCATTAATAACAGTTCACATCTATGATTATTGCTCCTATTATTCTCATTATAACAACCAGTCTGTCAGAGCTGAAACAGGATGGTCCCTGGTCTCTCTCTCCTCTCTCACCACTGGTAGTCGAGCCATGACTGATGAGAACCTACCCAATCAAAATGTGAATGTGGACATCTATGTTTCAGTGCCTCAGTGTCTACCTTTCCACACAAAGACACATTCCTGGAGCTTTCAAACTGAAACTGCACCATTTTCAAACTCTTCTGTTTGTATGGGTTAGAAAGCTCTAGAGTAGTGTGGACACTTGCATGTAAATGTAACAAAGGTGATGCATTGTTAAACCAAAATGTAGTAGTATGTATCTAGCCTTAATGATGACATTGGTCCGAAACCCATCTGCGGACAAATGATGTCACGGCTACTGCTGTTTTAGTCGTCCAATAAACTGTGAGTCACATCCTGCAAGGAACTCTGGGAGATGACCATAAACTGCTTGCGCTGTTGGTGAGTAGCCATGCCAAAGATTTAAATCAATCTTCATCACTGATTTTAAAAAATCAATACTACTAGCCAAAGATAACCATGAGGTGTCTGTAAGTTGTTCTCTGTTCCAACACTACAAATTCTATATTTTTTCAGTCTCCACCATCAACTACACTGGGTCTTAATCTATGCACAAAAAACAAAATTATTTGTTAAATTATTGTCAGACAACAAAATTATTTGATAGTGGCTCATAATGTTTGCATTGCAAACTACCAATGTCCATTATATAAAGCACCTTCCACAGACAATAGTCACAGAGTGCTTCACAATGAAAGAGAGCAAATCAGATAGAAACAAATAAAGAAACTAAAATAAGAAATAGCTGATAAAATATACATGAGGAGCACTTTGTTTTGCCTCCGTCTACAAATGAACTCCTTGTGACAAACATCTGCAGTTATTCTTAACATGTATTCTAACACAACATTACAGGAGAATGGTTATTCAGCGCATTTGTGTACATGTTGATAGCTTCGAGTTGGTTGATGAAACAGAAGGACTGCTGCCACTAAAGGATGGTCTTTACTGAAATGAGATGATCTTCTTCCTACCCTGCCTCCAGTCAGAGAGATAGTCAGTTACATCATCCAGTAGCTACACTAAACTTTCCCACAGTGAAGTCTGCTCAGCAGAAAATAATAAAGCTAAATACAATTCAATCATTCAAATGGAGCCAGAGTGGTTTTTACTGTCAGTCACTGTGAGCAGTTAAAACAAGTGCTGTATCCACACTAAACCAGCATCCTTCTGCAACTGAAAACAGCACAAGGCATTAGGCGTCATAGATTTATGTGCAGGGGGTGCAGTAAATGGTAAATGTTTTGTATTTATATAGCGCTTAGCTGATGACCACTCAAAGCTCTTTACAGTACAGTTTTACATTCACCCATTCACACACACATTCATACAGTGCATCTATTAGCAGCACTTTTTTGTTCTATGAGGGGCAATTCGGGGTTCAGCATCTTGCCCAAGGACACTTCGGCATGCAGATGGGGAAGACTGGAGATTGAACTGCCGACCTTAAGGTTGGAGGACGACCGTTCTACCCCTCAGCCACAGCCGCCCCAGTAGCTAGCAGGTTAGCCCACCTACAACAGATGATGACAGCGGGTGAAGGAAGGAATCGTTTTAGGTGCCCTAGTGCCAAGTTAAACAACTGGAGAGAGATATAATGAACAGTCTGCAGTGAAATCCAACACACTGACATTGAAAACAAATACATTTAGCTTTATTCATACTGAATCTCATCAAACCATCTCATCACTTCATCAGTTCTACTGGAAATAAATAATCAGTCAATGTCAAGCAATGTCATGAGATGGATCAACACTCACTGGAGCAGGTATTCAAGCGAAAGCCACGACTGTCCCTGTGGCCTAAGTCTGCCACTTACTCTATAATATATATTATGTGTCATGTCTGTGGATGTACAAGAGTGCAACACAAAGCACATGAAGGAAAATCGAAACTGAAGATGTGAGGTATAGGTGTAATGCTAATCTATGCATGTTCTTAGTATGCGCGTTGATGCATGGGTGTGTGTGTGTGTGTGTGTGTTTGTGTGTGTGTGTGTGTGTGTGTGTGTGTGTGTGTGTGTTTAAGCACTGTACAGTTGACTGTCACATGTTAATATCCTGCTGTAATGGCAGCTTTTAAGAGCAGATACGTATCAGTGACAGAGGGAAAAAGGCGATGAGGAAGGTTGGAGGTGAGAAACAATGGTGAGCAAGATGACATGACACTTAATATCAATACAGCTGCTGATGTTGTGTAAAATATGGATGCACATGCTGCGTGGAAAACCTGAGAAGAGGACTTTACCCGCTAGTCTGATACTGTGATGATTATCTCTGTGTTTTTTTCTTATAAAGAAACCACAATAAGTATTGTGTATGTCACAGTCTGATTTATCTTAGTACTCTGTACAACAGAGCATAACTTATTGTCTGATTAAACCTATTAAAGACACACACAAACACACCAGAAATGCCAGAAATTCTCACTAGAGCTCTGGATATGTATTAAATCACCACTAAAAATAGTCCCGAACAAATGTCCAGCTTTTTACGGAAACTACTTCTGCACAAGAGTCAATGCACAGGAAATGGATACTAAATAATGCAAAAATAAATGAGCGAGTTAATGACAATGTAACATTAACCCTCATCGTAAAACTGTCACAACTTCAGTCAGCTCATCGCATTTTCTTTTTCTGTTATCTTGATTTTCATGTACTAATTCTCATGTCGTTTCAGAATTCAGCCACTCCCCCCTGCTCTGCATCACCTCTTCCCACAGATCTCATTACATGCCCCACCCCCAGACTCACCTGCTTTCCATCAGTCATCAGTCACCCAGTATATATAACGGCCCATTTCCTCTGTTCTTTGCCAGATCGTCTAGTGTGTTTTTCCTAGCTTTCCAGCGTTATCCCTTGTTTCACTGCTCTGCCTGATCTCCGCTCTGACCTGCCTTCTGGACCCTGGATTCCCTTTTTGCCTGCTCCCTATCGGATTTGTTTGCTATCTCTGACTGTCTGCCTGGTTTTTGACCTCTGATCGTCCATTAAACCAGAACTCTTGCTACTCCCAAAACTGCTCAAGTGTCGTGCTTCTGGGTTCACGTTTGCCATTTTGCGCACCCTGACAGTACAATCTGGCCAAAAATTTACCCAGCCGACTCTGAGATTCTCCGGAGAGAGATGGCGGCACAAGCTAGTGCTCTGCACCAAGAAGAGCGACAACTTAACGCCATGGCAGAGGCTTTCCAAGAAGCTTCTGCACGCCACGACCTACATTTGGAGGACCTACAGTTCCAGCATTGATTACCGAGGTCTGAACAACACCACCATTAAAAACAGGTACCCCCTCCCACTAATCTCTTCTGCATTCGAACTGTTGCAAGGGGCTACACTGTTTACCAAGCTTGACCTCCGAAACGCCTATCACCTTGTTCGTATCAGGGAGGGGGATGAATGGAAGACTGCATTCAACACCCCTAGTGGTCACTATGAGTATCTGGTTATGCCTTTTGGACTTACTAATGCTCCTGCTGTCTTCCAGGCTATGGTGAATGATGTTCTCCGTGATTTTCTTAATATTTTTGTGTTTGTCTACCTTGACGATATCCTCATCTTCTCTAAGTCTGAACCGGAGCATGTTCAGCATGTTCGCAGTGTTCTCCAGAGACTCCTGGAGAATCAGATTTTCGTGAAAGCGGAGAAATGTGAATTTCATGCCTCAGAGGTAATGTTTTTGGGGTTTATCATCAGGGCTGGTCGTATCCTGATGGACCCCACCAAGGTCAAAGCAGTGGCTGATTGGCCTAACCCCAACACTCGGAAGAGGCTTCAGCAGTTCTTGGGGTTTGCCAATTTCTACCGTAATTTCCTCCGCAATTATAGCTCTGTGGCGGCTCCTCTAACGGCTCTCACCTCCCAGAAACTCACCTTCCAGTGGTCCTCTGCTGCAGAAAGAGCATTCGGTGAGTTGAAGTCACGGTTCTCGTCTGCTCCCATCCATGTCTTTCCAGACCCAGAGTGCCAGTTTATTGTGGAGGTGGACACATCGGACTCTGGGGTGGGAGCAGTCCTCTCCCAGCGGTCAGCTGAGGACCAGAAAATGCACCCATGTGCTTTTTTCTCCCGCAAATTGTCACCAGCCGAATAACATTATGATATTGGGAATCGAGAGTTGTTGGCTGTCAAGATGGCCCTGGAGGAGTGGAGGCACTGGTTAGAGGGGGCGGAGCAGCTGAGTTCCCGTCAAGCCAGGTGGGCATTATTCTTTAATCGTTTTGACTTTTCCCTCTCTTACCGCTCAGGATCAAAGAATGTCAAGCCTGATGCCCTGTCCCGTCAGTTCCAGTCAGACAGTTGTCCCACATTACCGGAAAGTATCCTCCCCTCCAAGGTGGTCATCGGCGTTATAACCTGGGACATTGAAGATAAGGTGAAGCAGGGTCAGGCACCCAGCGCCCAGTGCTTGCCCTGAAAATCGCCTGTTTGTCCCTGCGAATCTCCGCTCTCAGGTACTCCAGTGGGGACACTCTTCCCGCCTTGCCTGTCAACCAGGGGTTAGACGCACCCTAGCTCTATTGAGGCAACGCTTCTGGTGGGGTTCCATGGAGGAGGACACTAAGGAGTTTGTCGCGGCCTGCCAGATTTGTTCCCAGCACAAGAGTGCCCGCCACGCTCCTTCCGGTCTGCTCCAGCCACTGCCCATTCCTCATCGTCCATGGTCTCACATCTCTCTCGACTTCGTCACTGGACTTCCTCCATCAGACGGTAACACCACTATTCTCACCATTGTGGATAGATTCTCCCAATCTGCCCACTTCATTCCTTTGCCTAAATTACCATCAGCCAAGGAGACGGCTGAACTTATGCTGTACCACATTTTCCGTCTGCATGGCCTCCCCAGTGACATTGTCTCCGACCGGGGGCCACAATTTACCTCTCGGTTTTGGACAGAGTTCTGCAGTCTGTTGGGGGCCAAGGTCAGCCTATTCTCTGGGTTCCATCCTCAATCAAATGGGCAGTCCGAGAGGATGAATCAGGAGATGGAGACTGCTTTGTGGTGCGTTGTCTCCCACAATCCTTCCTCCTGGTCCAAGCAGCTCCTGTGGGTGGAATACACCCACAACACGCTTCCCAGTTCGGCTACTGGACTCTCACTTTTCCAGTGCTCCCGAGGTTACCAGCCCCCACTTTTTCCTGAGCAGGAGCGAGAAGCCAGTGTCCCATCTGTCCAGATGTTTATCTGGCGCTACAAGCAAAACCATAAGCATAACTAAACTGAGTCGAAAACTACTAATAATGGGAAATTATCTTTTCGGAAGGTATGAGAAGAAAAGTGTTAGCCTGAAATTATATAATTAAATTATTATCTGATCCAGTAGAAACAGCGGCAACATCAGCAGAACCTGTTTCTTCCAACATGGGTTTCTTCACCTCCAGCTTAGAAACCTCAGCCCTTTCATCTTGTCAGTCATCATGACTGCATGCACAGCACAATAACGCTACAGAATGTGAAAAACCTTCACTTTTTAATTCATTGCCTCACATTTCTGTATCCCCTGCCTGTGTCATCTATTGGACCTCTCGTGACATTCAGACTGTTGACGACCAACAAAAAGCAGCAGCTTCCCTGCTGAGCAGCTCAGAGCGAGGGAACCTTGCAGACTGCTTGTACATTAGCCTGCACCACTCCTCTCTTCCTATACCATGCAAACGGCTGCGACAGGCGCCGTTGCTATGGAAACACGCTCCCATTTTCCCCCCCATGACGCCGGATCCATTCGGAATGGCGCTCAGATTGCATGCTCAGATCCGGAGGTGCAGGAGGACGAGAGTATTATGGTATGGATCCCATGCAGACAGAGGCAGGGAGGTGTTCAGCATTGATTCCTATGCAACATACGTATACACACAAGAGCACACACACAGGACTCTTTACAGGAGCATGTAGGGCAGAACGTACATATAAGAAAAATCTATCAGAAGACATCAATGTGTGTATAAGACAGAGCTTTGAGCTAAAGAGCAACTCACAGCCCTTGCCCACATCAGGTTCTATTATATTTACTCATTTCTTTCAGTAACAGACGCTATGATCTGGGAATTCTTCTCTTTCAGCCAGTCTATTTTCTATAGCTTACAGACTCCCTGGTTCAACATTGGTCTGTAATGTCTATGTTCTATGTGCACACAGTTTCCCTGTAAAATGATGGATTGTTAGGGACGCAGTTTGAATAATCTGGCTCATAGGCACTGAATACTGTATGTTGGTTCTCAGGAGGTCAAATGTGGTTGATCCTAACAGGAGAGTAGAGATGTATTTAAACAAAGAGGATTAGACATTATGTCAGAGCCATGGGTTGTACTGCACAGTGACATAACCTGTTTCCATGTTTATATTTAAAGAATATAAACATATTATGACAGAAGTGAAGAACCCAGAGAGAATAGTCACCAACTGTGCAGTTCCCCTCAGTGTTCTGGAGCTTTGTAGCATCATTCAGCCTCTGGTTTTATGGCCCGCAGCTTCAGTGGAGCATTATTTTGGTGGAGACTTCCATCATGTGAATAAAAACTGTGATGGAAATTCATCTTGAGATTTGAAATAATGAAATTCTCAGACTGGAGTTGCCTTTGAGTCTTTATAATAGTAAGCTCTGCAGAGGTTACACAACAAGCACGGGTGCTCAAAATGGAACTGGCCGCAAGTTCACAAAAGCCAGAACTTATACAAAGAGGCGTTTCATAAAACATAATATGAAAAAAGACATGAAAGACATGAGATCATCATCTGTGTCTGTCCGTCCGCTGTAGCAGTTGGAAGAAAAACATCACCAAATAAGGGCATGCACCCTGTTTATCAAGGTCATAGCAGTGAGACACCTGGTCAGGGGGATTTCCAATACCTTAGACACTGGTCAGTTGAATTTTCCACTACACTTCCCCCTTTGATCATCAATAAAAATATGATCACAAACGAAAAATAATCAAGAAACATCATCAACATCATAATCATAGAAGAATATCGACGAGTCTTCAACCCTCGCACTTTGCGTACGTACAGGGTCACGTCCACCATGGAGAGGTTCTAGAACATCGATGCATGGCAGGGAGGTGCAATAGGTAGCCGCTGCTGTTTTTGTGGAAAGAAAAAAGTTCTTTTCCTGTAATTGAGCAAGCATTTAAAATGAAAATGGAAGGAAATCAGGTCAAACAACATCATCATCTCATTAACCATTATCAAAATTTAACATACTGTATTGATTGGCAAAAGTAACTCATATTAAAATGTAATAAAACGTTAAATGTCAACATACAGTATATCTAAGGTTGAAAATATGCAGTAAAAACTTTTTAAATTCTTGCTAGGAAGTAAAAATTGATTAAGTATGTACAAACTTCATAAAGTAACTCACATCAACCTTAAAAATTCACAGAGATTTAAATTAAGGGATAAAATATGAAGTTGAATGGATAATTGCAGTAGCTGTTTTTGTCTAGTGAAATCACTAAGAAACACATAAGCAAGCTGGGGGGAGAAAATAACAAACAAATTTTTTTTACAAAAAACTAAAATAAAACTAAATTTGAGTATCGTCATCAGAATCATCTGTGCTGTCAGTATCCAGGTAGGGAGGGATGGGGAATAAGTTACGGATCAAGGGGACCTGAATCACTTCTCTTGTGTCTAGTCAAATTTGCATGTGCTGGATGGTTCTGAGAGGACACTGTAGGAAAAGACAGTTCGTTAGATCATCAGAGACTTTTACCGGAGTGCGTCTAGACAGAATAATGTGCAAAATAATAGTAGAGGAGATCATGAGTAACACGTATAGCGAGTCTCTCAGGCCACACAACCCTGGATGTGTGGCACTCTCGGTGCTTCTCAACCTGTGGAAGTATCAGTGTGTGTGCTTTGAGTTGAAGGCGTCATCTGTTCAGATGGAGCTGGTATTTGCAGTGGCTGGCGTGGATCCAGGTGACTCTTTCAGCAACTTTCACTGCTGTGTGGGTTGTGAGCAGTACCTGGTAGGGCCCTTGCCACCTGTTTCCTGATGTCTGAAAGAGAAGAAGTCAGGTTACAGCAACAGGACAACATATCATGATCACACAAGTCTGTGGATGGAAGCGGAGAAGACAGAGGATCCACACCAATGTGGGGAGGAGTTGCAAAAAGAATCTCATAAGGTGAAAGATTAGACCTGGTTTGTTTTCTCATCCTCATGTACATCAGCACCAGAGGCAGGACTTTTGTCCATGCGAGACCTGTGTCTTCACAGCACTTTACAAGTTTAGTTTTGAGTGTGCCGTTCTCTCGTTCCACAGCTCCACCACTGGCTGGATGATATGCACAGTGTGTTCGCACATCCATACCTAGATGAGAACCGAATTGTTTGACAGCTTCGTTTACGAAGTGTCTGCCGTCGTCACTGGAAATTCTGCTAGGAATTCCCCATCATGGAATAATGTCTCTTAACAATGCTTTGGTGACAACACTTGCAGTTTCTTTTGAGGCAGGAAAGGCTTCAACCCATTTTGACCACATGTCAACCATCACTAAACAGTGAGATTTACCTTCTGACGGTGATAGCTCTATGAAGTCCATCATCAGATGTTCAAAAGGTCGAGTAGGTGGTGGGTGTGCTGCCTGTCTGGTTACAGCCACTGGCCTGCCAACATTGTGTGTGGGCGCAGATTACACATGCCTGACAGTATTTTTGAGCATAAGTGGAGAAACCTTTCGTAAACCAGTGTTCTGTTATCATAGATAACATCCCCCATTTTAGATGTGTGATCTTTGCCATGAGCTAACTTAGCATAATGGGGAAAGAAATGTTTTGGCATACAGGGTTTGTTGTCAGGACCATACCACACACCAGCTCGGAACATAGCACCAGACATCTTCCCTATGGAGATCTCAGGAGGAGTAGCAGTGGACTGTACTGCAGAGAGAGAGGAGGACATGTCAGATGTGAGTGCAGCCGCTTGTGTGTGTGAAAGAGGAGGTGGTAAGCGAGCTGCAGCTTTAGCCGCTGTGTCTGCTTTGGCGTTTCCCCGAGACACCACATCCATAGCACGTGTGTGTGCAGTACATTTGCATACAGCAACAGTTTTTGGGAGCAAAATGGCAGATAGATGATCTGTGATGAGACCATGGTGTGCTATCTTTTTACCAGAAGATGTGAGGAAGTTTCTGTGTTGCCAAAGGGCGCCAAAATCATGAGTTACACCGAACGCATATCTGGAGTCAGTGTAGACTATGAGTGTTTTACCAGTAGCCAATTTGCATGCTTCCGTGAGTGCGATGAGCTCTGCTGCCTGTGCTGAGAGGTGATGAGGAAGAGAACTCGAGAGGAGAACTTCGTTATCTGAACAAACAGAAAAACCAACACAGTTAGTACCAGAGACAGGGTCACGTGAGGCGGACCCATCGACATACAGAATCAAGTCAGAGTTAGAAAGAGGTTCGTCAGAGAGGTCAGGTCGTGGGGAACACTGAACTTGAAGTTCAGCCACACAGTTGTGTTCTTCCCCGTCATCCGGAAGCGGAAGAAGTGTGGCTGGGTTCAAAGTTGAACAGCGTTTCACTGTGATGTTGGGCATGTCAAGAAGAACAGTGTGATACCTCAACCAGCGAGCAGCAGAGAGATGTGAGGTCTTCTGTTCTGTAAGAATGAGAGACACAGCATGAGGAACAAGGAGTGTCAAGTCAGAGTAACCTACTATGTCTCGTGAGGCAAGGACAGCTTTTTCACAGGCGGCCACTGCACGCAAACAACGTGGAAGGCCAGCTGCCACCGGATCAAGTTTGTCGGAGAAGTAGGCGACAGGGCGATATTTGTCACCATGAGACTGAAGGAGGACAGAAGTCATGCAGCGATCTCTCTCATCCACAGCCTGAACAAAAGGTTTGTCAGGGTTAGGGAGAGCAAGAGTCGGAGATTGCTGCAGCGTCTTCTTCAGTGTGACAAATGCCTCGTCTGCCTCTGGAGTCCAAACGACACGTTCGTGAGGAGTGAGTGATTTGCCATGGTACAGAGCACCTAAGGGGCTTCAAGAAGAGCAAAGTCAGGAATGAATGTTCTGCAAAAAGTGCATGTGACGATGAATGACGTAAGTTGTTTCTTCGTCAAGGGTTTAGGTATGTTAACAATAGCTTCTACTCTCTTATCAGACAGGGATTTGCCATCTTTGGTGACGACATGACCCAGAAATGTGACAGTTTGTTGTACAAACTGTAGTTTGCTGAGGCTGACTTTATGGCCCTCACGAGCCAGATGTCTCAGCAAAGCGATCGTATTTGTTTCACATTGCTCCTGTGTGGGACTGGCAATTAGTAGATCAACATACTGCAAGAGAGCTGAACCCGGAGTGAGGATGAGGGGTTCAAGACTGTTCCTGAGAGCCTGATTGTATAATGATGGAGACTCACAGTAGCCTTGACACAGGCGTGTGAACGTGTAGGCCTTGTTTTCAAAATTAAAAGCAAACCAGTACTGGCTGTCCTTGTGGACAGGAACACTAAAAAAAGCGTTGGATAAGTCTACAACCGAAAACCACGCCGCATTAGGCGGAATTTGGGAAAGCAGCGTGTATGGGTTGGGAACAATAGGCGATCAAGCAATTACAGCATCATTCACAGCCTTCAGATCCTGCACAAACCGCCACTCAGTAGGTTGACCTTTGTCTCTGATCTTCTTAACTGGGAACAGTGGAGTGCGGACCGGTGAATCAGGGCAGGGGACAATTACACCAGCCTGCAAAAAGGATTCAAAAACAGGACGTATCCCCTCCACTGCTTCCTGTCTGAGTGGATATTGTTGTTTACATGGCCTATAATCAGATTTTGGAGTGATTTTGACTAGATCACAGTTTCTGATGAGGCCCACATCCTATTTGTCCTTTGCCCACAGTGTTTCAGGCAGATCTGAAAGTAACGGCGAAACATCAGAGGGGTTGGACAACATTGCATAAGAATGAAGGTGATTTTCAGTCACAACAAATGAGCGTGTGGCTGGAGAACAGAAGGTTGGAGACATTTTTAGATCAAATGCACTCAGACTGGGTGAATACATTACGTCAGGCGTGGTTGTGGGTTGCCAATCAACGGCAGCCTGGCATGATCTGACAAATGGGCCTAAGTCTTGCCACTGGTCATCATGGGACTTGGAGAGCGAGATGTGAGGGCTGGAATTCGAGACACGAAACAGTGCCATCTGTTGGTCAGTGAGTGAGACGGAAGCTGCACTTCTGGAACCAGACCAAAAAATATTGGACACTTTCAGAGAATCATCAGGGAAAGGCAAAAACAGAGATTCATAAACGTGATCTGGTGTGTCTGTCACATGTGAAGTGCAGTGCAATGAATCAGTGTGCATAAAATCAGAAAAGGAGTGACGAGAGAGTGTGACGTGGAGAGCAGATCAGTGGAGACATTTATAGGAAGTTGCCACTGATATACAAACAGCTGCTCATGTGTGGTCTGTGACATTGTGAAGGGGGGTGAAGAAGAATTGTGCATAACCGTCAATCCATCAGGGGAGGATACTAAATTTAGGCCTAACACAATCATCAAATCTCTTCCTAATAGATTAATTGGGCAACAGGGAGACAACAGAAAATCATGTTCAAACCTTATGGGATGTTTGTCAAACCGAGCAGCGCATTTGAGAGGTTTTGTGAAATTTTCTTTTACAGTGGCACCGCTGGCACCTTGAGACAAAATAAAGCGACCACTCATCTCAGGAGATGTGGGCAAATCTAACATCCTAACCACAGAATAACCTGCACCAGAGTCGACCATGAAATTAAGTTTGTGACCGTTAACACACAGTTCGAGTTGAGGCATTTTCTTAAAAGCATCACTATTGTACTTAACATAAGAACCACAAAGTTGTGTTTGCTCTGGTGTGTGTGTGTGTGCGGTTAGTTTAGCAAGCGATTTCTTCATTGCTGGAGCTTCTGTGTGTATGTGCGGTTAGAATTGCAAGCGTTTTCTTCGTTGCTTTGGCATGTATGTGTGTGTGTTTCACTTCCCTTTCTCTGATCCTCGGCGGGTAGATTGGTCGTCTCCCCCCCGTCTGCCTCCTCCTCACTTTCTGTAGTTCAGTCGGCAGTGAAAGTTCTTGTCTCCCCCTCCTCTCGCTGCTGGGGCAGTCCCTTGCCCAGTGTATCGAGAAGCCTCGCCCACGGCCACGTCCGCGCCCCTCTCTTCCTGGTACAGTGAAGTTGGCTCTGCTATCAGCGTTATCTTGTCTGCATGGCCTTGACAGGGCTGACACAGCCTGCATTATGGTTAGCTGTGCTTTCTGGAGTTGTTGATTCTTTTTTCTGCTGAGTTTTGTCTTTGGTTTCTTTGTGTTGACGTTCAGCATGTTCAGAATGACATCTGACCTGTCAAGCGAGCATCCTCAAGCCCAATGCAGGTGTGGCCTACGTCTGCCCATAGTGGGGGGAGCAGACCATTCAGGAAGGCCTGTTTCAGATGTGTTTCATAAGCCCCTGGCTCGTTGCCAAGGTTGTCAGGTATGGGGATGCCTCTGTGTTGATTAAACAGGACGGTCAGACATGTGAGGAAATCTCCTACGGTTTCGCCTGGTTGTTGTCTGCACCCCGTTATTTTGGACATGTCAATTTTATTGGGGAAGGCGATCCTCAGGGCGTTGAGGAGTGTGTTGAGAGCGTTGACGTATGCTGCATTAAACGCACCATCCCAGTCTGGTGAAGTCACGTATTCAGTGACGTATTTTTGCAAAGTCAGTGGGGCCTAAAGATGAGGAAGAGGTGGCGTCATCATTCAGTCCTCCCGCTGCCCCGTCTCCATAGACTGGGAGAGCGGTGGGTGGAGTCTGAGATGGGCCTGATCGTTGATTGGTTGAGTCTGATCGTTGATTGGTTGAGTCTGGTCTCTGCACATCATATGGAGGAGGGTTTTGTCGTAGGTGAGGAGGAAGGCAGGCGTCGAGGAGAGGACTGCCACACCCTGTAATGGAGAATACAGAGATCTATATGATTTCTTTTCAACTTTCTCAGTTTCCTTCTTATCAACCTTAGCCATCTGTTTAAATGTTTTTTTTCTGTCCCTACACTCTGCCTCTTTTTCCCACAATAAGACACTTTCTTATTATCTTCTGTCTTTCCACATTGTGACCTTGATTTATTTATTTATTTTTTCTCTTTTTTTTGTTGCTTTTTAATTCTTCCTCTTTCTCGAGGAGTTTCTCTCTTAAAAGTTAAATTTTTTTCGACAATGAATGACCCGTTATGAGGAAAAGCAAAGTCTCTGGACCATACTGGAAGAAATGTCACACTTTCCCCTCCATATCTTGCAACCATAGAGTCCACAATTGGACCCTCTGGGCTTTGAAGTCCCTGACTTCCCTTGTTACCCATCTTTATCAATTAAGTGTATGAAATTGTGCACGTCTACAATTTCCCTTGAACACTCAATTTAAGGCGTGGAGTCTCCACGAATCCTTGTTTCTCTTTACGGCAAAAAACAGGAAAAAAGCCTTCAACAAGGATGATTGCCACAAGATAGGTCAGATTAACATTAATAATCCACAATAATCCAGAGAGAATGACTAATACACCTGTTCCAAATAAAACCCTTTAAATGTATTATTTCTTATGTTTGATTTCGTATTTGAGAAATCATCTAAACAGTCATGAAAATCAGAATTTCAACATCTCACCAGATATAAGATGACCAAAGAGAGGTCTTTGGATCCCTGTGAAGAAGGTCCGGAACCCCAGTTATTTCGGCCCTCTCTTCTCTTCACTGTTGGAGGTAGAGGCAGAAGATTTTTTTCTCCTGGGTGGCCAACCACCGAAGACTTCTCGGGTTCAGACGATCTTTCAAGGGATCCTGTTCGTGACGCCAAGTTTGTGATGGAAATTCATCTTGAGATTTGAAATAATGAAATTCTCAGACTGGAGTTGCCTTTGAGTCTTTTTAATAGTAAGCTCTGCAGAGGTTACACAACAAGCACGGGTGCTCAAAGTGGAACTGCCCCAAAGTTCACAAAAGCCAGAACTTATAGAAAGAGGCGTTTCATAAAACATAATATGAAAAAAAGACATGAAATCATCATCTGTGTCTATCTGCTGTGTCCGTCCGCTGTAGCAGTTGGAAGAAAACATCACAGAATAAGGGCATACACTAGGGCTGTGCAATTAATCGAATTTTAATCGTGATTTCGATTTTTGGGTCAAACGATCTCCAAACTAATATAATCGAGTTGAAACGATTTATTTGTAATTTTTCGTTGTACAGTAGGCCTAGAGATTTTCTGAAAGAGACGCGCATGCGCAATTCAGTCCTTCCCCCAAAGCATTCAACGCGGCCCTGCTGACTGGCACTCACTCTCAAGCAGCTGTAAAGTGAAGGAGGCGAGTTGTGTGTGTGGTGACCGGCGGTATTTAAAAAACAGCGCGAGTGGAAAATGGCAGAGGGAGGGCAGCCCCGTTTGATCGACAAAAAGGGTAGAAAAAGTTCTCTTGTATGGGAACACTTCGGATTCGAAGAATCCGACGAGGAGCAGCACCACACAATGTGCAAGATTTGCTACAAGGTGATATCTGCGCCACTTGGCAACACAACAAATCTATTCAACCATCTGAAACTAAAGCACAAAGTCACTCACGACGAATTAATAAAGAAACAAAAATACAACGCCACAACCCCCACGACATCAACGCAGCGACAGACATCGATCTCAGCCACACTGTATAATGCGACTCCTTATCCGTCAAATTCGGATAGGCACAAGAAAATAACAGCTGCCATTGGATACTTTTTAGCTAAAGATATGCACCCTATCAGTACAGTCGAGGGCGAGGGTTTCAAGAAGCTAATCCATACTTTGGACAAACGGTAAAACATTGCCCATGGACTGAGGGAAGCTCTGGCGGAATGGGGATTAAACGAGGGAAAGCTAGTCTGCATCACCACGGACAATGCCGCTAACATAAAGCTGGCGGCTGAGGTCAATGGATGGTTGAGGCTCCAATGTTTCGGGCACAGACTCCACCTGGCCATAGGTGAGTAGCAATTATTCTTATGTGAAAAATGCCATGAGGGTTAGATTAGTGATGATACTCAGCTCAGTGAACCAGATAACGCCGGGTTTACACGCCATTCTCAAGCGCGCAGCCGCCTGGCTGTTCACACCGGACCCGCATTTCTCTGCGCCGGTCAGCCCGCGATTCTCCGCTTGTTGATGATGGTCCTCATAGCCATCCCCCACCCCTCTCTTTCTCTCTCTGTCTGTCTGCTTGTGTGCTTGTAGTGGGGGGGGGCAGATGGGGACATTTAATAATGAGAGGAAAATCGGGGAAATTTCAAAGTTCTCAGTTACAAAGTGTTTTTTTGGAGAGAAATACTGAATAATTGCATCATGTTTTCAAACTCAAAAGTAATCGTTTCAATAATCGTGATTTCAATATTGTTCAAAATAATCGTGATTATGATTTTTTCCATAATCAAGCAGCCCTAGCATACACCCTGTTTGTCAAGGTTATAGCAGTGAGACACCGCCAAATAAGGGTTCCATCCTGCCAGGTAGACAGTATCACAGCAGTGAGACACCTGGTCAGTGGAATTTTCCATTACATTTCCCCCTTTGATCATCAATAAAAATATGATTACTAACGAAATAATAAATAAATAAAAATAATAAAGAAACACCATAACAAACATCAATGGTTCCAAGATGGCGCCGTGGACGGCTGCCTCGGTGTGTTGGTGCGCGATGTTTTGTCTTGTTTTGTTAGTTAATTCAGTGTTTTGCCTAAGAACCGGGAGCTCTTTCACCAGAGAAATGCTCATGAACATCAGGGTCATAACTCCTGAGAATTTATTTCCGACTTTCATTGCCTCATCTGTCGAAATTTTGGATATTCTGGTCAAAGATGCCCTCACATTCGTACATACAGTGAAGCGACGGAGGAGAGGTAAACGTGCCGGTTCGCTTGTGCGTCTCCGCCGGCGGGGACTTTGCACACCGCTACCAGGTATATTCCTCTCCAACGTGCGTTCACTGTGCAACAAGCTGGACGAACTCCAGCTACTAGTTGGTAAGAACAGAGACTTCTCCTCATCTTCCGTTCTGTGCTTCACGGAGACGTGGCTGTGTGGTTCGATACCGGACTCTGCGCTGCAGTTGGCTGGCTTCCAACTTTTCAGAGTGGACCGCCACATGGAACTCTCCGGCAAGACGAAAGGTGGAGGAATCTGCTTCTATACTAACTGCGGCTGGTGCAATGATGTTACAGTGATTCAATAGCACTGTTCTCCTGATCTGGGAGTTCGTTTCATTCATTCTGGTCGGTGTTTACATTCCACCGCAGGCTAACGTGCAAGAGGCACAACGCATGCTCGCCGACCAGATACTGTGTGTGGAACGGACTAAACCGGACTCCTTAGTTATTGTCCTCGGCGACTTTAACAAAGGAAATCTCACCCACGAACTCCCCAAATACAAACAATTTATTAAATGCCCGACCAGAGAGGAGAACATTCTGGATCACTGTTACACCACAGTAAGCAGTGCCTATCACGCCGTCCCCCGGGCTGCACTGGGACTTTTGGACCACGTCATGGTCCATTTGATTCCTGCATACAGGCAGAAACTAAAACTCTGCAAACCTGTTGTGAGGACTTCAAAGCAGTGGACCAGTGAAGCTGTGGAGGATCTTCAGGCGTGCTTGGACTGTACAGATTGGGAGGTGTTCAGGACTGCTACAAACAGTCTGGACGAGTACATAGAGGCTGTGACTTCTTATATCAGCTTCTGTAAGGACAGCTGTGTTCCATCACGCACCAGGGTGTGTTACAACAATGACAAACCCTGGTTCACAGCCAAACTCAAAAAGTTAAGGTTGGAGAAGGAAGAGGCGTTCAGGAGTGGGGACAGAGACAGGTTTATAGAGTCGAAATACAGGTTTAGCAAGGAGGTGAGAGAAGCTAAACGTCTGTACTCTGAGAAACTCCAACACCAGTTCTCAGCCAATGACTCTGCCTCTGTCTGGAAAAGGCTTAGGCAGATTACAAATTGTAAGCCTAGAGCCCCCCACTCCACTAACGACCCACGCCTGGCCAACGACTTGAATGAGTTTTACTGTCGCTTTGAAAGACAATGGGACAGTCCTGACACCTTCCCCCGTGACACCACCCTCCAGCCCATCAACTGCACCTCCCCCACCATAGCAAAGGCCTGCGCCTTTCCACAACTGCCCACCTCAGAGCTCCCTCCCTCCTCCCCTACCACAGTGACGACTCTCTCCATCCTGGAGAGGGACGTCAACAGACTCTTCAGGAGACAGAACCCCCGCAAAGCAGCCGGGCCAGACTCTGTCTCTCCATCAATCCTGAAACACCCTGCTGATCACAGCCATTTTTAACACCTCACTGGAGACATGCCACATACCAGCCTGCTTCAAGACCTCCACCATCATCCCTGTCCCCCAAAAAACTAAGATCACTGGACTCAATGATTACAGACCCGTCGCCCTGACCTCTGTGGTGATGAAGGCATTTGAGTGCCTTGTGCTGTTCCACCTCAAAGCCATCACTGACCCTCTCCTGGACCCCCTGCAGTTTGCCTACAGAGCCAACAGGTCTGTAGACGATGCAGTAAACATGGCCCTTCACTTCATCCTCCAGCACCTGGACTCCTCAGGAACCTACGCCAGGATCCTGCTTGTGGACTTCAGCTCTGCCTTCAACACCATCATTCCGGCTCTGCTACAGGACAAGCTCTCCCAGCTGAGTGTGCCTGACTCCACCTGCAGGTGGATCACAGACTTCCTGTCTGACAGGAGGCAACACATGAGGCTGGGGAAGCATGTCTCTGATTCCAGGACCATAAGCACCGGTTCCCCTCAAGGCTGTGTTCTTGAGGGCTCTACTCTTCTCCCTGTATACCAACAGCTGCACCTCCAGTCACCAGTCCGTCAAACTCCTTAAGTTCGCGGACGACACCACCCTCATTGGGCTCATCTCTGGTGGGGATGAGTCCGCCTACAGGTGGGAGATTGACCATCTGGTGACCTGGTGTGGTCAGAACAACCTGGAGCTCAATGCTCTGAAAACAGTGAATATGGTTGTAGACTTTAGAAGGAACCCAGCCCCACCCACCCCCATCACCCTGAGAGACTCCCCAGTCGACACTGCGGAGTCCTTCCGCTTCCTGGGCACCATCATCTCCCAGGACCTCAAGTGGGAGCTGAACATCAGCTCCCTCACCAAAAGAGCTCAACAGAGGATGTACTTCCTGCGGCAGCTGAAGAAGTTCAACCTGCCAAAGACAATGATGGTGCACTTCTACACCTGCATCATCAAGTCCATCCTCACCTCCTCCATCACCATCTGCCACTGCCAATGACAAAGGCAGACTGCAGTGTATCATCCGTTCTGCTGAGAAGGTGATTGGCTGCAATCTGCCATCTCTACAGGACCTGTTTGCCTCTAGGACCCTGAGGCGTGCAGGTAAGATTGTGGCCGATCCTTCCCACCCGGGTCACAAAGTCTTCGAGGTACTTCCCTCCGGCAGGAGGCTGCGGTCCATCAGTACCAAAACCTCACGCCACAAGACCAGCTTCTTCCCGGCTGCAGTTGGCCTTATCAACAAGGCCCGGGACCCCCACCTGACTTGGACTCTTATCCCGCCCCCACGCCTCAAGTCTGTGTTACATTAACACACATTACATTACATTGCACATTCACATTGCACTCCTGTTTTGCATTTTGCATTTTACTTTACTTTTTATATCTTTTATATATTTTTATTTTATATATTGTTTTTTTCTTATGTGTAGTACTTATTGTGTTTTATGTTCATTGTATGCACCTATATACCAAGGCAAATTCCAGGTAGGTGTAAACCTACTTGGCAATAAATACATTCTGATTCTGATTCTGATAACAAACATCAAATCATAGAAGAATATCGACGAGTCTTAAACCCACGCACTTTGCGTACGTACAGGGTCACATCCACCATGGAGAGGTTCTAGAACATACGATGCATGGCGATGAGGTCACAATAGGTAGCCACTGCTGTTTTTGTGGAAAGAAAAAAAGTAATTTTCCTGTAATTGAGCAAGGATTTAAAATGAAAATGGAAGGAAATCAGGTCATACAACATCATCATCTCATTAACCATCATCAAAATTTAACATACTGTATTGATTGGCAACAGTAACTCATATTAAAATGTAATAAAATGTTAAATGTCAACATATAGTATATCTAAGGTTGAAAATATCCAGTAAAAACTTTTTTAATTCTTGCTAGGAAGTAAAATTGATTAAGTATGTACAAACTTCATAAAGTAACTCACATCAACCTTAAAAATTCACAGATATTTAAATTAAGGCCTCATAAAATATGAAGTTGAAAGGATAATTGCAGTAGCTGTTTTTGTCTCGTGAAATCACTCAGAAACACATAAGCAAGCTGGGGGGAGAAAATAACATAAAAAAACTAAAATTGAGTATCGTCATCAGAATCATCTGTGCTGTCAGTGTCCAGGTAGGGAGGGATGGGGAATAAGTTACGGATCAAGGGGACCCGAATCACTTCTCTTGTGTCTAGTTAAATTTGCATGTGCTGGATGGGTCTGAGAGGACACTGTAGGAAAAGAGGAGTTCGTTAGATCATCAGAGACTTTTATAGGAGTGCGTCTAGACAGAATAATGGGCAAAACAATAATCAAGGAGATCATGAGTAACACGTATAGCGAGCCTCTGAGGCCACACAACCCTGGATGTCGAAATGGATGCCATGGCCGTGGCCTGTCCATTGTCTCAGTTGACAGGCAGATTTCTTCTGTGTTGTGGCAGAACGCTCGTGTGGTTAATCATACAACACTCTCGGTGCTTCTTAACCTGTGGAAGTATCAGTGTGTGTGTGCTTTCAGCTGAAGGCATCAGCTGGTCAGATGGAGCTGGTACTCGTTTGCAGTGGCTGGCGTGGATCCAGGTGGCTCTTTCAGCAACTTTCCCTGCTGTGTGGGTTGTGAGTACCTGGTAAGGCCCTTGCCACCTGCATGAACGCCAGTTCTTTCTCCGGAAGTCTTTGACCACCACAAAGTCGCCTGGCTGGAGGTTGTGAAGCGGTTCAGTAGCTGGATGAGGAAGGGAGGATGCCACGTGTTTCCTGATGTCTGAAAGAGAATAAGTTAGGTTAGCACAATAGGACAACATGTCATGATCACACATGTCTGTGGATGGAAGCGGAGAAGACGGAGGATCCACACCAATGTGGGGAGGAGTTGCAAAAAGAATCTCATAAGGTGAAAGATTAGACCTGGTTCGTTTTCTCATCCTCATGTACATCAGCACCAGAGGCAGGACTTTTGTCCATGCGAGACCTGTGTCTTCACAGCACTTTGCAAGTTTAGTTTTGAGTGTGCCGTTCTCTCGTTCCACAGCTCCACCACTGGCTGGATGATATGCACAGTGTGTTCGCACATCCATACCTAGATGAGAACCGAATTGTTTGACAGCTTCGTTTACGAAGTGTCTGCCGTCGTCACTGGAAATTCTGCTAGGAATTCCCCATCGTGGAATAATGTCTCTTAACAATGCTTTGGTGACAACACTTGCAGTTTGTTTTGAGGCAGGAAAGGCTTCAACCCATTTTGACCACATGTCAACCATCACTAAACAGTGAGATTTACCTTCTGACGGTGATAGCTCTATGAAGTCCATCATCAGATGTTCAAAAGGTCGAGTAGGTGGTGGGTGTGCTGCCTGTCTGGTTACAGCCACTGGCCTGCCAACATTGTGTGTGGCGCAGATTACGCATGCCTGACAGTATTTTTGAGCATAGGTGGAGAAACCTTTCGTAAACCAATGTTCTGTGATCATAGATAACATCCCCATTTTAGATGTGTGATCTTTGCCATGAGATAACTTAGCATAATGGGGGAAGAAATGTTTTGGCAAATAGGGTTTGTTGTCAGGACCATACCACACACCAGCTCAGAACATAGCACCTGAGGTCTTCCATAGGGAGATCTCAGGAGGAGTAGCAGTGGACTGTACTGCAGAGAGAGAAGGGGACATGTCAGATGTGAGTGCAGCCGCTTGTGTGTGTGAAAGAGGAGGTGGTAAGCGAGCTGCAGCTTTAACAGCTGTCTGCTTTGGCGTTACCCCGAGACACCACATCCGAGTGGTAACAGAGTGGTAAAGGTGATCACAACATGCATGCCAACCGGCCATACTGTGCCTTTGGGCATCACCCCAAAGACTGCAATAACAGGTTGAGGTTCAATCATCATGCCATAGATGTCACTAAGCGATCCAAAGATTTTCTCCCAATATGTTTGGAGGCTCGAGCACAGCCAAAACATGTGTAGCCAGGTTGCAGTGGCTAGCTTACATCGGTCACATGTAGGATCAGTATTAGGGTATATTCTTGCTAATTTCTCCTTGGTGAAATGGAGATGATGAACTATCTTAAACTGTATTAGACCGTGCCTAGCACAGGGGGAGGAGGAATGAACCCGGCCAAGGATTGAAGCCCACTGACCATCAGCAAATGACAGGCCTAGGTCTTGTTCCCAAAGTGTCCTTAAGTTATTCAGAGACTGTGGGTTTATCGCGTCAATTTCCCCATAAATCCAGGAGATGGCGCCCTTGAGACCAGCATTAAATCCTCGGAGACTATCTAAGGGCGTGCTTGGGGTTTGCTCAGGGAAAGGATGGTAACCCCTTTGTACAAAGTGCCTAATCTGTAGGTATCGAAAAAAATGGGAACGGGGCAGCGTATACTTCTCTGACAATTGATCAAATGAAGCAAACACCTTGTTAACATATAGATCCTTAACAAGTCTAATCCCATTACCATGCCAGGCCCGAAAGGCCAGGGGTCTCATTTATAACCGTTGCGTACGCACAAAAAAGGGCCTGAAATGTGCGTACGCCACTTCTTACGCAAACGTTGGGATTTATAAAAACAAACTTGACAGGAAAATTTGCGTATTTCCACGCAAACTCTGACCCATGCGTACAAACGTTTTGGAGACGGGAAAGTGGCGACGCAGACGTGAGGTGGTGAACTGAAGCAGATTATTTATCCACTTCATCATTTACATTAAAACCAACAGCTTTAGTTGTGCTCGCGCGACATATCTGTTCCACACAAACCTTTTAATTTAAGAATATATAAAACAACTTACAGCAAATTACGTTTAGATTCCATTTAACAACGGAGTTACAGATCCGAGTCATTAATAGGTTTTAATATCTTCTAACACTGTGCGTGTATCATCAAATCACTGCAGTGAACGTGACTGTGCCATCAGGCGCACAGAGCGCACTGGAGATCACTTACAAGAATTGAAGAAACTTTCCAAATAATATCCCAGAGTGGAGGTGAGGATCCACTGATGTGAGGGAATCGGTCCGATGCTCTAAATCAATAAATACTACCGTGACACTGGTGCGTGATTCTGTATGATGTGTGCACGCAAATGGAAGGACGAGGAGGAAACGAGGGTTCAGCGATGTCTGATCAGCTGATATCGATTCTATTGATCTGTGATCTGTGATTGTTGTGCTGAACTGAGTCCAGTATCCCACAGATCGACCGACGGAACCAAACCATCCCAGTACAAACACGAGCATATAATAATAATTCTGTTAAATTCTATAGAGAGGGGACATCACAGCAGTCTCTGAATTTAATATTCCTGCAGTTTTGGATGATTAAAATACGAACATGAGATACAACAAGTTCCCTCAAATTCTGAGACGGTGTTTTTTGCCTCCACCTTTGAATTGGATCTTTTTTTTATTTCAGGCTCCGTTCTTTCTATCGTCTTCTCTCTCACTCACTGTATTATCTACAGCAGCAGCAGAGTATCAGTGTATTTTCTTTATTAGTGACATCACTGCTGTCCCATATAATTGCTCTTCACCTCCACCTCACTAACAAACACCTCGATGTCAGTTTCAGAAAGTTTCGCTTCCTCTTCTCATCGCTTGATGCCGTGACTCTGTCATGACTCACGGTGGAAACCCATTGGTCAGCAGGATAATTTAAAGGGGACATAGCATGCAAATGCCACTTTGTTAGTGCTTCTACAGGTTAATGTGGGTATCTGGCATGTCTACCAACCCAAAAACTCTGGGAAAAAACACTCGTAACAAGGCCCTGAAAGTCTCCCTACATGGCCTTGGCCCACCCCCCACCTCATCCCCCCACACTCGTTACGCCGGGTTTACACCGGACGCAGCGAGGCTGCGAGGCAGCGCAGCGCCGTTCTCCAGCACGCAGCCGCCTGGCTGTTCACACGGGACGTGCATTTCTCCGCTGGTCAGCCCCATAGACTGTATATATAAGGTCAGCCCGCGATTCTGCTTTCTCCGCTTGTTGTTGTACCCGTTGAATGTCGGGGTTCGGGGTAAATGATGGTCTTCATAGCCCCCCACCTCTCTGTCTGTCTGCTTGTGTGCTTGTAGTGGATGGGCAGAGGGGGACATTTAATTATGTGATTGGGAAAATTAAAACTCCAGGACAACAGAAGGGAATACAAAGTATGGGATGCATATTTGATAATTTATATCATATAAAATATGTAATTTATATCGTTTAAAATCATGGGGGAGAGGGGGGAGGGGGGAGCTGGCTCACTAGCATTTAAAGGAACAGGCACTCAAAACAGGTCACTCTGTGGAGGGCTGTTTTATACAGGGTAAAAAGGGTGCTGTTTTAAATGATCCTTGTGGTATTTTGACCAAAGTATGTTACAGACATTTCATTAAGACCCCAAGGAACCATATCAACTTGTGGTAAAATGGGCATGCTATATCCCCTTTAATGTTCATGCCGTGCTTTGCATTGACCATTTATGGTTGAAAGTGGGCGTGTGGAGGGCGGATTTGGAGGCAGATCCACGTACGAACGTTTCCAGGTGGACTGTGATTTATAAAGCGAACATTGCGTTCAGGTGTGCGTGCGCACGGTTTTATAAATCTGAATTTTCTTTGGCGTACGCCATTTCCGGCTTTTGTGCGTACGTACACTTTTAGTATGAATCCCACGCATTGTTTTATAAATGAGACCCCAGATCTGACTTGGAAGGGGTGAAAAGATGATTTGCAAGAATAGGAGCCTGTATTGGTGCACTCTGAAAGCCAAAATGCTTCCGAAATTGTACCCAGATCTTCAAAGTATGGGCAACTACAGGGTTTTTGAAAGAACCAGAGTTAAGAGGTAAGGAGCTGTGACCAGTGAATGGAGTTGCAATTTAAAAGATTCCAATTTAACCCAAGCGGGAGCTTCTACATCTGCACCACTATTAGCCCACATTATGACCTTTTGAACATTGTAAGCCCAGTAATTGTGAAGAAAATTAGGCATTGACATTCCTCCTAACTTTTTCGGCCTTTGTAAAAAAGTTCTGCGAATATGGGGGGCCTTGCCATCCCATATAAATGCAAATAGTATTTGGTCCAGTGTAAAAAAATGTTTTTTAGGAATGAAAATCGGAAATACATTGATACAAATACAGAAACCTAGGAAGAACATTCATCTTGATTAGGTTGATCTGGCCAGCTAATGATAAAGGTAATGTGCGCCAGCAGTTTATGTCCTGCCTGCACTGATCCAATAACGGTGTGAAGTTTAGTTTATATAACTTGTGAAAAGACCGCAGCACCACCACCCCAAGGTATTTAAAATGGGAAGACACTCTCTTGAATGGGAAGGCTGTGGCCGGGATATCGACAGCTGCTTTGTTTATGGGATAAAGTTCACTTTTTTCTAAATTCAGTTTGTAACCTGAAAACTTTCCAAATCGTTCCAAAGTAGACAGGATGTGCGGCAAAGAAGATACTGGGTTAGCAATGTACAAAAGTAAATCATTGGCATAAAGAGAGAGCTTGTGTGTTGTGTCCCCTCGAGTTATCCCTTCAATTGCCTGGCATTGACGAATAGAAGCCGCAAGCGGTTCAATCGCCAGAGCAAAAAGCAGGGGACTCATAGGACAGCCCTGTCTCGTGCCTCTATGTAGTGGGAAATATTTTGAGTGAGACTCATTAGTATGGACAGAGGCTAAGGGAGAGGCGTACAACAATTTAACCCAGGAGATAAAATCATCACCAAAGCCAAATTTCCTCATGGTCATAAATAAATATTCCCACTCCACCCGGTCGAACACCTTCTCTGCAGCTAAGGATATTACAAGCTCAGGATCATCCGAACGGGTGGTAGTATAAATAATATCGAACAGCCTACGGATATTAGAATAGGAATGTCTGCCTCGAATAAATCCGGTTTGGTCAGGTAGCACCAGCTTGGGAAGAGTATTTTCAAGCCGCAGAGTAAGGGACTTAGCGAGAATTTTACAGTCCACATTTAGAAGGGAAATCAGTCTGTGAGACCCGCACAACAAGGGGTCTTTGCCCTTTTTAGGTAGGAGACAGATGGAGGCTTGGTTCAGGGTTTCAGGGAGATGGCCAATTGAAAATGATTCATTAAACATAGATAGTAGTATTGGGGATAAGTCTTCTGCAAATTTCTTAAAGAACTCCACTGGGAACCCATCTGGTCCAGGGGATTTGCCAGATATGCATATATTTAATGGCATCACAAACCTCCTCCAGCGTCAGGGGGGGAATCGAGGGCATCTTTCGAGAGTCCTCAAGGGTTGGTAGATTCAAATTCCGAAAAAACGACTCTGAATCGGAAGCCTCATCATCATATTCAGACGAGTATAAGTTTTTATAAAATGCTACAAAAGCATCATTAATCTCCTTGTGGTCTGTGGTCACTGAACCCGAGGTGGTCTTGATTTGAGTTATCTGGCGTGAGGCTGCAGTTTGGCGGGCTTGGTGAGCGAGAAGCCGGCCTGCTTTGTCGCCTTTAATAACAGCTGCTCTGCTGCTGAAGTAGAGGCTAGATCAAACTCAGTCTGTAGGTGAATCCGCTTTTGATAAAGTTCTGGAGTAGGCGTCGAGGCATACTGATTGTCCAGCTGTGAAATTTTGACAGAAAGCTCTTTCAATTTGGCCATCCTCGCCTTTTTGGTATTTGAGGCATAGCCAATAATTTGGCATCGCAAAAGTATGCTTTCAGCGCTTCCCATATGGTGCTATGAGATACCTCCGGTGATGCATTGGTCTCAATAAAAATTTGTATGTGGGTTTGGATGAATTTTACAAAAGCACTGTTAGAGAGTAGAAGAGGGTTCAGGCGCCACTGTTTATATGGGGCAGGATGATCAGGGAAATCTAGTTCAAAGGATAGGGGGGCGTGATCAGATATAACTATACTATGGTAAGTGGGAGGGCTAGAAGAGGGTATAAGCCGGGCATCTAGAATAAAATAATCAATCCTGGAAAATGTATGGTGAACTGGTGAAAAGAAAGAAAATGCCTTTCCTGTAGGGAAGTGTAAACGCCAGGGGTCAACCATTCCATACTGCTCAATAAAGGTACTAATAGCTGTGGCCATTTTAGACAGTGGTGAATGTCTGGTAGAAGACCGATCAAGACTGGGGCAGAGAACACAATTAAAGTCACCCCCAACAATCAAGTGGCAGAGATGGGCAGTATTTCTATTACTTGTATTTGAAATACGTATTTCAATTACTTTTGAGTATTTTGTAATTTGTATTTGATAAGGCCGATAAAAAATCTAACGTAATTTGTAACAAAATACTTTAGAGTGGAGTAATTCTGTATTTAAAATACTCAAAATACTTTCTCCACGAATCAAAAAACAGTTCACGAGTTCAGTCTTCAGATCTTCAAGTTCAACGGATTGTCTGTCAAGGTAAATATTTTATCTGAGTGTGACAGATGTCAACTAGCTTGATGTATAATTTATGTCTGGGTCTGGCTACATAGCCTATTGTATATACATGGTGATGGTTATAATATCAAGCTAGCGATCGATGCTAACATGCTAATGACGCTAGCATGCTGTCTAGGCTAGTGCATAGCCAGTGTTTAGCAAGTTAACTTATCAGTCGAGTAGCTAGCTATAGGAAGAGGGAGATTGGGAGCTTGTATGTTCATGATAACCTTATCAAGAGACGTCTGACCATCTAATCTTGCACTGTATTACAAGTTTTGGTGTATCTTCTCAATGTGAATGTCATAATGCCATATCAATTACTGGCAGATAATATAGTTCACAGTTAGCCAGGCTATGACAGTAGATGTCCATTTGTTAAAAAAAAACAAAAAAACATTAAATATCCAATTTATTTTATTTAAAAGGCATATTATGAAAGTATTCTTAGTTTTATTATTTCATACATTCTACAGTTGGCCAGGTGGACAACATGTCTCAGCAAGATGATGTTCAAGAAGGACCATCAACAAGCACAGATGGAGAAGCAGATTTCAATGCCAAAAAAAGTGATCTGAAAGAGAAACTGAAGACGGTGCAATATGTTTGCACCACTGCTGACATCTGGTCCACTAGTAAGACTAGCTTCATGGGCGTAACAGCTCACTGGATCAAGCCAGATTCAACTGAACGTGAATCAGTCGTTCTCGCATGCAGACATTTCCCAAGTCCACACAACTACAACCGCATTGCTGAGATATTGAAGGAAATCCACTCAGAATTTGGCCTGTCAAATGAAAACATCATTGCAACAGTGACTGACAATGGGTCACATTTTGTAAAGGCCTTTAAGGAGTTCAACATATCTGTTGTTGCAGATGAAGACGAGAATGATGACACAGAAGAGGATGGACTATCCTTCGTAACCATCAATGCTTCAGAAGAAGAAGTGTCTGAAGGTGCAATCATCCTACCACCTCATGTGAGATGTGCCACTCATACACTGAGCTTAGTGTGTACCACTGATGCGAAGCAGGCGATGAAGGACTCTCCCACACTCTCCCGTCTGAACCACACAGCCATGGGAAAGTGCTCAGCTTTGTGGAATGCATCAAAAAGACCCAAGACGGCAGAGCTCCTGTCAGAAGTGACAAAAGAACAGTTGAAAACACCATGCCCAACACGTTGGAATTCTATGTATGACAGTTTGAATCAGCTGGCCACTTTAAGAGACAAACTACCTGAAATGATGGAAAAACTTCAGCTCCCTCCATTCAAAGAGGTGGAGCTTGACTACCTGGCAGAGTACTGCAAAATCCTGAGACCTATTGCAGTAGCCATAGATCGGCTACAGGGTCAGATATCCTGCTACTATGGTGAACTTATCCCTACCCTTTTTGCTGTGCAATCCAAACTCCATGACCTACAAGCCTCCAACCTAACACCTCTCCCCTTTTACAAGCCATCTTGGTAGGTTTTGAGAAAAGGTTCAGTAGTTATCTGGAGTTGAAGACGGATGTGAACGAAGCCATCTTGGCAACAGTCACTCACCCATTCTTCAAAATGCGCTGGCTACCACCACGATTGTCAGGAGAAAGGAGGCGAATCCACCAGCTTATGCTCCACTCAGCTGAAGATCTTGGCCTGGTGAGTGAAACGGCTTCCTCCAACCTCCAAGATGATGAGGAAGATGACTTCTTTGTTTTCTCAGCTGAAGAAACTCAAGTCCAGGAAAGACAGGAGATCACAAGCCACAGCAAAGCTGAATTAGAGACCCTTCGTTTTCTGGAGGACACCAGAAAAGACCTGCTTTCTCTTCAGCAGTACCCACTTATCAAGCTCCTTTTTGTTCGATTTAACACAACCCTCCCCTCTTCAGCTCCGGTTGAGAGACTGTTCTCGTTTGCAGGAATAATATTCCATCCGCACAGGAGGCGGTTAACACCAAAATATTTGAAAAGTTAGTTGTTCTTAAAGGCAACTAAACTGGCTACTCAGTGGTTGGATCTCAAGAACCAAAATGGAAGGATTATTATGTCATAAAGATGTCAGTGTGAACCTGTATGAGACACTTAACACTGTAATATAGAACTATGTGGCCTACCATGCCACTGGCCAATGTAAGAGAGAAATAAGTAGGCTACCATGCCACTGGCCAATGTAAGAGAGAAATAAGTAGACTACCATGCCACTGGCCAAGGTACAGTAAAAGAGAAGTAAGTAGGCTACTCACTTGTTAAGTTACCTGTTCACTTTTGTATTGATTTACTATTTACCTTTTATTTTTATTCATTTTTCTGTGCAGAACTTGATGTACAGTAATTTATTTAGGCTCTTTACCTGTGTACAACTGGTTTTAATTCTATATTTTGCTTTTATAGTATACATAGGCCTAATGTGTGATGCTATTCATATGTGATGAATATTTTCTTGTTGATACAAAGCCAAAGTTTATGGGCTGTTAAGTCCCATTAATAAAAATATATATATATACATAATCAATCAAGTTGTTTTAATAGCTTTGCTTAGTTACACTGACATTCTGTGACTGTTCTTCCTTTTTGTGGGGTTCACCAGAGCTTTGTGTACATTATATAGCCCAAACCTGAATGCTCTGCTATACCAAATTGTGAGAAAACGGAAAATCCAGAAAAAGTATTTCCTATATTTTAAATACAAAATACATGTGTAATGGGGTCAATCCTTAATAAAAAGCTTTAGCTAAAACAGGATAGTTTTAGCAGTGTTACTTTACCAGTTATGCTTACATGTCATTGTAGATATAAAATCACAGCTCTAATTAACCTGACAGGACGGCGATGCCTATAGGATGAGGGGAGTTGGCGAAGTTTATTTAGGGACCCCGTAGTCGCTCTCTCCCTCTCGCTCTCTCTCTCTCTCTCTCTCTCTCTCTCTCCACTGCCGGTCCTGTGAGGAAGTGTAGCGTGGGCGCAGCAGGTGTGGACGCCAATTGTTTGTTGCGAGCCCAGCGTACAGCTGTGTGTGTGTGTGTGTGTGTGTGTGTGTGTGAGCCTTTAACTTCTCTCTTGTTAATCTGTTATTTATATCAAGTATAGGCCAGTACTCCCTACATTGCACATGATCCTGTGCTGTTTGATCAGTCTTTTTAAATCCTTTGTCCAACTTGAATAAATTGTCTATTTCTGGAATCATCAGCCTCCCGTCCCGTTTATTCTGGATATATGTGGTGAACCCGATTGGCATTCAACTGTCGCACTAAACTTTTGACCACTACACATGTATTGTATTTTGTTACATTTTCTGGCACCAGTATTTTGTATTTTATTTTAATACATTTATTTGAGGAGTATTTTGTATCAAAAAAAAATACATTTTGATGTATTTTTGCCCATCTCTGTCAAGTGGTGGCTATTGATCCCAGGGACAGTAGAGAAAAAAGAGTTAATAAAAGCGCTGTCGTCCCAGTTTGGAGTGTATACACTGGCGAGGATAACAGGTTTATTGAAAAGCTGACCGTGACTATGACGAACCGACCATTCGTGTCTGCAAACACAACAAAGTTGTGTTTGCTCTGGTGTGTGCGGTTAGTATAGCAAGCAGTACTTCATTGCAGGAGCGTTTGTGTGTGTGTGTTTCACTTCCCTTTCTCTGATCCTCGGCGGGTAGATTGGTCGTCTCCCCCCCGTCTGCCCCCTCCTCACTTTCTGTATTTCAGTCAGCAGTGAAAGTTCTTGTCTCCCCCTCCTCTCGCTGCTGGGGGCAGTCCCTTGCCCAGTGTCCTTTTTGTCTGCAGACGAAACACTCATCTCTGGGAATTTGGGGTCGTCGAGAGAAGCCTCGCCCACGGCCACATCCGCGACCGCGCCCCTCTCTTCCTGGTTCAGTGAAGTTGGCTCTGCTATCAGCGTTATCTTGTCTGCGGGGCCTTGACAGGGCAGACACAGCCTGCATCATGGTTAGCTGTGCTTTCTGGAGTTATTGATCCTTTTTCTGCTGAGCTTTGTCTTTGGTTTCTTTGTATTGACGTTCAGAAGCGAGCATCCTCAAGCCTGATGCAGGTGTGGCCTACGTCTTCCCGTAGTGGGGGGAGCAAACCATTCAGGAAGGCCTGTTTCAGATGTGTTTCATAAGCCCCTGGCTCGTTGCCAAGGTTGTCAGGTATGGGGATGCCTCTGTGTTGATTAAACAGGACGGTCAGGACGTGTGAGGAAATCTCCTACGGTTTCGCCTGGTTGTTGTCTGCACCCTGCACCTCTCTTCCCTTGACCGCGAGCAGCACGGTCGGGAGCTCGGGCTTGTTCTTCCGAACCGTGCCGACCACGGTGATCTTCCTCTCCAGGAGCTGCCGCGCGAGTTCGTAGGAGGTGAAGTAATTGTCGCTAGGGATGCACCGATATGGAAATTCTTGGCCGATACCGATATTTAAAACAACAATCTAGCCGATACCGATATTTGTTTATTACTTGAATAATATGAAAAACAGAAAAAGTGACAAGTGTAACTTTAGATGCCATGGATGGACATAGAAACCTATTCAGCCAAACATTTAACAGTATCACCAGGCCTACTCAAGACATCATCTCAACTGTAAACAGATGCTTGCAATGCAGCCTTACAAAACACTAGCATAAACCCTTAGGGTAGCGTCATTCTCAAGCGCGCAGCCGCCTGGCTGTTCACACCGGACCCGCATTTCTCCGCGCTGGTCAGCCCGCGATTCTCCGCTTGTTGTTGTATGTTGTATGTAACCCGTTCAATGTCGGGTGTCGGGGGTAAATGACATATTCTCCAAGCAAGCCTTTAGCCCCCCCCCCCTCTCTCTCTTTTTATCTATATGACTGCTTGTGTGGCTGTAGTGGATGGGCAGAGGGGGACATTTAATTATGTGATTGGGAAAATTGGGAAAATTGGGAAAATTTAAACTCCAGGACAACAGAAGGGGAATACAAAGTATGGGATGCATATTTGATCATTTATATCATATAAAATATGTCATTTATATCGTTTAAAATCATTTTTCAGTCTGTTTCCTGGCGCGATACGCTCGCTCGCACGCCGAAACCATCGGTGAAGGGCGCTGGCGCGGCGCATTGCAGCCCATGTGAACCACACAAAGGTTTAACAGGGGGGTGGATGGGAGGCGCCTGGCTTTCCTTGGCGCTGCGCTGCGCGGCGCTTCAGCGCCCGGTGTAAACCCGGCGTCAGTGTACCATAATCTGGATGCCAGATTGGCAGGCTGCAGAAAACATACCAATGAACATCGGCCAATGTTATCGGTGAAAGTCAAGTTTATTACCGATACGCCGATGGCAGTAAACGAGGCGAATATCGGCCACTACCGATATACGGCCGATACATCGGTGCACCACTAATTGCACTTGACGTTACGACCATGCAGTCCCTCCGTTACATCGAGCACTACCCGCAACCCCTGGGTCCGTTCTGGGCGTCCGCCGCTCGGCTTTCCGGTGTACACTTGCATCTTCCAAGCGTAGCTGGATTTTGCATCGCAGGCCACCCACGACTTGATCCCGTATTTCGCCGGCTTGCTGGGCATGTACTGTCGGAAAGGACACCGGCCTAGGGAGAAGAAGAGGAGGAGAAGAGATGAGAGGAGAGGAGATGAGGACGAGGAATAGCAGCCGCTATCTACATAACATAATAACATAACATAATAATATTATTTAAAAAAATGAAAAAAAAGACTAACCTCTGAACGGAACCAGTTGCTCGTCCACGGTCACTTCGGGCCCCGGGTTGTAGAGGCCGTATTTTCGACGACCCTCCCGCTTCGTCATCTCCAGGATGATGTTCTCTACCGTCGGTGTGATGAACAGGCAGAACGTCGAGGCTAGGTCACCGGCTCGGGACGTCGCGTGCATCGTGGGGCCCCCGCTTTGAGCCACAGCAGAGGAGGAGGAAGAGGTGGAGGAGGAGCAGCGGCCCTCATCTCGGCCGTACGCCCTCAAGGACCATGTTATTTCCCCGTTTCTTGACGGGAAGGTCTCTCTTTCTACCGGTCAGGGTGGTGGTGGTGGTGGTGGTGCTACCGTGGTCTTGTCCTTCTTCTTCTTCTTCCAAGGATGACGAATCTGCAGAAGCATCACCCACTGGGTCGTAGTCTTCGTCGCCATCGTCGTTTTCGTCGTCGCCGTTGGAATCAGGTGTGGGTCTAAATGACCCCACAGGAGAATCGAGAATGACAATCCTTTGGTCTCAATTACCCCAGGAGAATTGGATAATGACAATCCTTGGGTCACCCTAACCCTAACCCTAAGTCAACCTGTCCGTCATTGTTACTTCAGCAATTAAAAAAATATTGTAGTGGAAATTTATCTTGAGATGTGAAATAATGAGTTTCTCAGCCAGGAGTTGTCTTTGAGTTTTAATTATTAGCTCTGCAGAGGGTTACACAGTCAGCAACATGGCTCAGAGTGTAACCACAAGTAGTTAAAAAGGAAGGTTTTTATACAATGTGATAAACAGGAAACATGACAAAAAGCAGACAGGAAACATCTGCTGTCTGGCATCACTGTTACAGAAAGAGGAATCAACCCCAGCACCCAGTTGCACAGATAAACGTCAAATTACCAAGGTAAGGGCATGAACTTTGAGGTTGCATCCGCTAAGTGCACAGAAAACAGTCAAAACAGTAGTAAGACATTCTTCACAGTAGTAAGACATTGATCAGTGGAATTTTCAATTACACTCCCCCCTTTTGATCACACAATGATCACAAGAAAATAGTCAAGAAACACCATAACAAACATCAAATCATAGAAGAATATGGAGTCTTCAACCCATGCACTTTACGTACGTAGGGGTCAACATCCACCATGACGTCACTCCAGTTCCGGCGTCGGGAGTCCCGGCAACGTATACTCCAGTCCCTGTCCCGCACCGGAGGGTCCCGGCAGACGCCACTCCAGTTCCGGCGTCGGGGGTCCCGGCAGCAACTACTCCAGTCCCTGTTCCACGTCGGAGGGTCCCGGCAGACGCCACTCGTGTTTTGGCGTCGGGGGTCTCGTCAGGCGCTACTCCAGTCCCTGTCCCGCGCTGGAGGGTCCCGGCAGACGTCACTCCAGCGCCGACGTCCGGGGTCCCGGCTACGATCACTCCAGTTCTTGTGTCGGGGGTCCCGGCAGACGCCACACCTGTTACAGCATCAGGGATCCCGGCAGCGGCTACTCCGGTTCCTGCCCCACGTCCGAGGCTGAGGTCAACGCCCCTTCATGATTCTGGACAGCTGCATAAGTGGCTATCATCTCCTGAGCCCCCGTGCTTCGTCCCTGACCGGCCTCTGGGCCGTCCACCTGAGCCCCCGTGCTTCGTCTCTGACCGGCCTCCGGGCCGTCCACCTGATGAGCCCCCGTGCTTCGTTCCTGACCGGCCTCCGGGCTATCCACCTGAGCCCCCGTGCTTCGTCTCTGACCGGCCACGGTGCCGTCCTTCCGAGCCTCTGTACTCTGCCCCTGAGCGGCCACGGTGCCGCCCGCCCGAGCCTCTGTACTCTGCCCCTGACCGGCCTCCGCGCCGCCCGCCCAAGCCCTGTGCTCCGTCACGGATTCCCTCCTCCGGTTCCCCCTCCTCCCTCCTGTCTCAGTTCGCGTTTTGGGCCGTCTAGAATCCGGCCCTTGAGGGGGGGTTCTGTCATGGTTTTGTATTCGTCAGTGTTTTTCCGCCTCTTTATTAAGAGTGTTTTCAGTTTAATTATTTCCTCCTCGTGTTTCTTGTAGATCCTTGTGTTTATGTTTGTATATGTGTTGTCTCTGTGTCGCATGTTTTCCCACTCCCTGTGTTCTGTTTCCTGTTTTATTTTGTAGTCTGTGTTCCTAGTGTGTTTTCTTTCTTCACTTCCTGTCTGTGATTGCCTGCACCAGTCCTCATGTGTTCCACCCGTGTTCAATTGCCCCTGCCTTCCCTGTGTGCATATAAGTCTCTGTGCTTCCCTTTGTCGGTTCGTTGTCTAAATGTATGTCGTGATCTCCTGTCTTAACCTCCTGTGCTTTTTGTATCCCTTGTCTCCTGAGCTCTTGAGCTCCCGTCCTCTGCATCTCCTCGTGTAAGCCTCCAGTGTTTTCCCCTGTGTGCTTTTAGTTGTTTTTTCTGTTAAAGACTTTTTTCTATTAAAAGGACAGTTTTTGTTTAAACTCTGCATCCTGGGTCCATCTGCCTCACCGCACATGACACCACCACTGCTACAGAGCACTGGTCCCCTCTTTATATAAAGTTTATTAAAATTGTACGTATCCTGTGTCCAAATCGCAATTTGTTTGGGAAATAGTGAGATTTGTATAAATACTTTGTAATGGAAAATTACACTGATCAATGTCTTACTACTGTGAAGAATGTCTTCCTACTGTTTTGACTGTTTTCTGTGCACTTAGCTGATACAACATCAATGTCTTCCACCTCCTGTTGACCTTTATTTGTGCAACTGTGTGCTGGATTTGATTCCTCTTTTTGTAACAGTGATGCCAGACAGCAGACGGTCCTGTCTGCTTTCTGTTTTGTTTCCTGTTTATCACATTGTATAAAAACCTTCCTTTTTAACTTCTCGTTGTTGCACTTTGAGCCATGTTGCTGACTGTGTAACCCTCTGCAGAGCTAATAATTAAAACTCTAAGGCAACTCTGGTCTGAGAAACTCATTATTTCAAATCTTTCCACGACAACTTCTTTATGAAAAAGGCTCAGAGGAAGATTCTTCAATGTTGCCCAGGTCACACTGATGATGGAATGTGGACATGTAATCTGATGTGTTCTGATGTGTCTGCGTCTTGTCTTGTCAAATGGTTGATCACACCTGTTTAGCTTTGGATGGGAAAATACCTTAGGAGATGTGATAATGTTCACCCTCTGCTGCTCATGTTACAGATGATGACAGATGGCTGCAGATAAAGTGTTAAAATGGATGCAAGGATAATTACTATTTACTCTTTATTCTTGAAAGCACTGTTGTTACGTTCACTTACAGGATAACTACAGTGTCTGCAGGCTGAAATCTGTCACTGTTACATAATCCCTTGTAATGTAAAAAAAAAAATTTGTTACAATGTAGACTGATATCAACTAATGAGAGCACATAGAAATTTGACCCACAATAAATACAGAAGCCTGATCATCTTCAACTTATCATTAATGGAGAATAGAAGGGCCACTAATCTGAATTTAAACTAAACTTAAAATAATATATACCTAAGGAATGTGATAAAAGTCTGCACCTCAAGCCTGATCGACGCAGAGCTTTAGAAAAGAGGTGTGTCAGTGGAGGTCCAAATTGCTTGATTGCTTGAATCCATATATAGACACAGAACTGTGATTTTTGCTCATTAATAGTGTTGGTATGTACTTTACTGGTACAGTGTACAAAAAATAACCCTGCAACTCTTATTACAATGATTATACTTTAACTAATTAATTTGCTGCAGATCACAGGCTATTCTTATATTATACTCATAAAATAGTGCAATAAAGTGTGAGAATATCAATATAAAATATATTAGTATCCTTACTATTATATTTATAGGAGCAGCATATAAGGAAGACAGCATATAAGGAAGAGTAAGGTTTTTAAAGTTAATTTAAAGATGTGTAAGTTGTGCATTATTCAACAAACTGATATGATTTTATGGTATCTCATCTTAAATTAAGCACACCAGAAATTTATCTTGAGATGTGAAATAATGAGTTTCTCAGACCGGAGTTGTCTTTGAGTTTTAATTATTAGCTCTGCAGAGGGTTACACAGTCAGCAACATGGCTCAGAGTGCAACCACAAGTAGTTAAAAAGGAAGGTTTTTATACAATGTGATAAACAGGAAACATGACAAAAAGCAGACAGGAAACATCTGCTGTCTGGCATCACTGTTACAGAAAGAGGAATCAACCCCAGCACCCAGTTGCACAGATAAACGTCAACAGGAGGTGAAATTACCAAGTAAGGGCATGAACTTTGAGGTTGCATCCGCTAAGTGCACAGAAAACAGTCAAAACAGTAGTAAGACATTCTTCACAGTAGTAAGACATTGATCAGTGGAATTTTCCATTACACTCCCCCCTTTTGATCACACAATGATCACAAGAAAATAGTCAAGAAACACCACAATAAACATCAAATCATAGAAGAATATGGAAGACTCTTCAACCCATGCACTTTACGTACGTAGGGGTTAACATCCACCATGGAGAGGTTCTAGAACATACGATGCATGGCGATGAGGTCACAATAGGAAACCGCTGCGGTTTTTGTGCAAAGAAAAAAGTACTTTCCTGTAATTGAGCAAGCATATAAAAAGAACATGGGAGTTGTAGAAGGAAATCAGGTTACACAACATCATCATTATCACACAAGTCTGTGGACGGAAGTGGAGAGTACGGAGGACCCACACCAACCTTGGTGTTGGGAGGTGTTGCAAAAAGAATGTCATAAGGTGAAAGATTAGACCTGGTTCGTTTCCTCATCCTCATGTGCAATGCCTATAAAAAGTATTCCCCCCCTTGGATGTTTCACCCTTTTGTTGCTTTTATACATGAAATCATGGTCATTATAATTTGGCTTTTTTGACAAGAGTTTGCAAAAAAAACCTCTTTAATATCAAAGTGAAAACAGATTTTTACAAAATGTCAATTAATTAAAAATATATAAGGTAAAGTAAATGATTGCATAAATATTCACCCCCTTCAGGTCAGTATTTGGTAGATGCACCTTTGCCTGCAATCACAGCATGAGTCTGTGTGGATATGTCTCAATCAGGCTGGCACATCTGGACACTGCAACTTTTCTCCATTCTTCCTTGCAAAACAGCTCAAGCTCTGTCAGGTTGCTCGGGGATCGGGCGTGAACAGCTCTTTTCAAGTCCAGCCACAAATTCTTGATTGGATTGAGATCTGGGCTTTGACTTGGCCACTCCAGAACATTCACCTTGTTGTCTTTGAACCATTTCTGTGTACCTTTTGCTGTATGCTTGGGGTGGTTGTCTTGCTGGAAAATAAATCTTCTCCCAAGTTGTAGTTCTCTTGCAGACTGAGTCAGATTATCCTCCAGGATTTGGCGATATTTTTCTGCATTCATGTTCCCCTCTACCTTTACAAGCCTTCCAGGGCCTGCTGCTGAGAAGCATCCCCAGAGCATGATGCTGCCACCACCATGCTTCACGGTGGAGATGGTGTGTTTGTGGTGATGTGCAGTGTTTGGTGTTCGCCAAACATAGCGTCTAGTCTGATGGCCAAAAAGCTCAATTTTTGTCTCATCAGACCAAAGAACCTTCTTCCAATTGACCTTGGAGTCTCCCACATGCCTTTGGGCGAATTCCAGGCGAGATTTCATATGAGCTTTTTTCAACAGTGGCTTTCTCTTTGCCACTTTCCCATACAGCTTCGACTGGTGAAGAACCCGGGCAACAGTTGTTGTATGTACAGTCTCTCCCATCTGAGCCACTGAAGCTTTTAACTCCTTCAGAGTGGTCGTAGGTGTCTTGGTGGCCTCCCTCACCAGTCTTCTTCTTACCCGGTCACTCAGTTTGTGAGGACGGCCAGCTCTAGGCTGATTTAAACAAGTGCCATACTCCTTCCATTTCTTAATGATGGATTTAACTGAACTCTGTGGGATGTCCAGTGAGTTGGAAATCTTTTTGTAGCCATCTCCTGACTTATACCTTTCAATGATCTTTTCTCTGAGTTGCTTGGAGTGTTCTTTTGTCTTCATGTTGCAATTGTAGCAGGAATACTGATGAACCAGAGACTGGACTTCCCAGACACAGGTGTTTTTATACTACAGTCACTTGACACACATCAACTGCACTCAGGTCATCTCCATTTCACTAATTGTGACACTGCTGGCATCAACTAGCTGGACCTCTGTTGAATTAGGTCAGTCACTTTAAAGGGGGTGAATATTTATGCAAACACTTATTTTACACTATATATTTTTAATTAATTGACATTAGTTTGTAAAAATCTGTTTTCACTTTGACATGAAAGAAGCTTTTTTTGCAAATTCTTGTCAAAAAAGCCAAATTATATTGACCATGATTTCATGTATAAAAGCAACAAAAGGGTGAAACATCCAAGGGGGGTGAATACTTTTTATAGGCATTGTACGTCAGCACCAGAGGCAGGACTTTTGTCCATGTGAGACCTGTGTCTTCACAGTTACAGAAAGAAGAATCAACCCCAGCACCCAGTTGCACAGATAAAGGTCAACAGGAGGTGAAATTACCAAGTAAGTGCATGAACTTTGAGGTTGCATCCGCTAAGTGCACAGAAAACAGTCAAAATGGTAGTAAGACATTCTTCACAGTAGTAAGACATTGATCAGTGGAATTTTCCATTACACTTTAAGTCCGACCAATGGACCCACCCCTTTAAGGTGTGGTCAACAGTATATAAGTCAGGTACATTTGAACAGGTGGGTCTGAGACTCACACTTGTCTCTGGAGGAGGTATGAAGCTTACAGATGATAATTTTTTTCCTTTCACTGTATCTCATTGTTTGTATGGTATTATTGTCTGGAGCATTTGTCTGATACAGCTGTGTCTGTTCTGTGTGCTTCTGTCTCACTCAGAAAGGAGTTCATGAGCTTCAGTGTCGGCTGCAAACTACATTGACAGTAAGTACATGATTTTATTCTGGAAAATGTATTTTGAGCTGCATGCTTCCCAGTGAACTTATTACAAACTGTTTTGTTTACAAATGAATTGTTTTGTGTGATTGTGATAACTGTGATTAATGTATTTGGACACTAGCCAAGACTTAGATGTCCAAGATAGATGTCATGTCATATGTCAGGGGATCATGCCGTTGAATTATGTGCAGCATATGTTTAGACAAAGTCGAGATGTTAACAATTATATGCTTTGGATAAAAGCCCCTTACAGGACAGGTCTCAACAAGTAGTGGTTAACGGTACAAATATCAGCAGCGCTGTGCTAATTTCAATAACTGTCTATCCAAGTGTATCAGATCATGTCAGCCAAAATCAGAAATCAGTCACAGGAGACACATCACAGCACAATGATTTAATTTTACATTGGTTCTTTAACCACATGAAATATGTTTACTTTGATCAGTTAAAGATAGGGTTGGTAATCTTGGCAAGAGCAGGCTACACTTTGAAAATATGCAACCGATACATTCCCCTTCAATCGGTCCTTTCATCAAAGCTCCGCCATAAAACATATGAACCTGCACTGACTGACTACTACTAGAATCCAACGATTCTTTGACTCACATGCAAATTTCGGACTATAAACTCTGCTTCAGCGTTGTATGTCTGTCTGGCTTGTGAAGACTCTGGTCATGTGCAGTGAGAGCACGGGTAGGCTGGTTGGTTAGTGACAGACAGACACCCCCACCAATCATTTCATCTGGTCCAAATGATTGGTCCTGTGAGAGCCACAGACACTAGCTTCTGTCTAAAATCTTTTTTAATTTAATTTTATTGATGACTGTCGGGATGTGAAGAGGATTTCAACAAATAAAATGGAACGTTTTTCAGAAACATATTTCCAGCCCTACCTTTAACTATTGTTAAAGCCATACATTTACTATGATAAATACTCCTAATGTTATATTGTAACTACATTAGATATTACTATTGTCTTACTCTAATTACATGAAATACTTTTACTGTGATATTTTAACCACATAAATTACATTTACTTTAATATTTTACCTGTTTAGGACCTTAACTGTGATATTTAGTTACATTAAACACTGTTATTGTGTTTATCAAACTACATTAAATACTTTATTGTGATATTTTCCCTCCATAAAATACTTGTACTGTCTATTTTAGCTAAATTAAATACCTTTACTCTAATATTCTAAGAAAATCTTGTACCATTACTGTCATATTTTAACTACATTAAATACATTCACTTTGATCATTTAAGTAGATTAAATATTATTGTTGCCATACATTAAATAAACTTTTATTGTCATTTTAAAAATTAAATATTTTGACTTTACAAAATACTTTTATTGTCATACTTTAGCTTCATTAAATTATTTTACTGTGATATTCTAACCACATGAAATACTTTTGCTGTTCTTTTTTAACTACATAAATGAGTGTCATGGGAATTGCTGTAAAGTCAAGCACAAATCATACAGTTGTCTTTTGGTAAGTTTAATTCGCACCTGCAGTACAAATCACCAGAAGGACATTATACAATGCGCAAAGACTTAGAGGAGAATGAACATCTTTATACACTACAAGCCCCTCCCTAAGAGGAGCAAAAGGTTATCAATCAGCTTCTTTGATCTATGATCCGGGTGTGCAGACATCCTGTCTCCATCTCTGTCCCAGCCCTCTGGAGTGACTTCTATCATGTTCCATCTGTCCCAGAGATCCCTTATCTTCATTTACAAGACAAAAGACCCCCTTCCTGTATACACGTAAGAAATCCCTGCACCCCTCTACTCAAACCCCTTGAGTGACCCCTGCAGTGACCATTTTGTCAAGTGTCACACAAAGGGAGGAAGCCATAAACATCTATTACCTTAAGCAACACTCGTAAAGTTTAAGTTAACCCACGAGAACCACATCTGTTCATTCATCTTTCTACATACATGTCTGTTTCGTCTATTAATCATTACACAAATGTAAAAACAGCCAATACAGGAGCTTACTTATCTCATCATACTTAAATTGCTAAAGTACTTTTACTGTCATACTGTAGCTAGATCAAATACTTTTACTTTGATTGGTTAACTGCATCCAATGATTTTGCTTGATACTTGATAAGCACATTAAACACTAATACTGTGGTTCTTAAACTACATCAAGTATTTTACGATCATATGATAACTATATCAAATATCTTGACTGTCATAATGTAACTGCAAATAAATATGTAGGATACTTGCGCATTTAATCATAGTCTGAGTACGATTTTTAAAGTAGATGTCAGGTAAAATAACAAAACATAACAGAAGGCGTAACTCTTGGCTGGGTCCATATTTTAACTGCAGTATCAGTAGCAAGTGTGAAGAATAAATACAACTCTCTTCAATTTTGATATCACACTGAGGGAGAATGGGTTTGCAGGCATTAACACACAGTTCACATGAATACACTAAACACAACCAGCATCAATCAATTGCTGCAGGTGTAAAAATTAACTTAATATTAGTTATTTCCTCCATTGTTATGTTAAACTCTGTTATTTGCTCATCATTGGGCTTCGGAAGTGTTAAACCCCCCCCCAAAAATGTATTGTGTATGCCCCTAATATTCCATGTACATATTTTAATTACAGCGTTAGTCTCAATGATAGCACAATAATAGCTGAGGGCGGTTGTTGTCCTAAATCTGTATTCACTTTTAAGTCCATAACGACTTTGATATTTTTGAGTCCATAAAATCAATGCAAGCAAATATTTTGTCAGCCCTATAACTTCCATATTGATGTCTTTTCATTAATAAATGTAGCCTAGTAACCATGCTTGTCATGTCAGATAAAAAATTGTTAAAGAACCTAAGTACTACAAGTGATATCCACAAAAGCAGCTGACATGAATTCAAAGTGAGAGGAGTGGAAAAGAGGTTTATAGTGAACATTGAGTCATCATACCATCTACTATGGTAATCGTCGGGATTTGGTGAGGACAATCTGAGCTTGACACTCAGTTTATAAAGTTTTTTTGATCATAGTAGTGCAGATGTTTTTTGTTGTTGAATCACAACCAGTCCTCAGGGGTGGCACTGGATCTAGCCTGACATGGCTTTGTCTCTGTTGGCAGACTGTATCTGTTTTGAAATAAGACATTTTGAAGGGGCGTGTCCGCTAGCAATAACACTAAAAGGCTGGGAAAAGTTTTCCAACTTCTTGGCTGGATTAGAAATGGAGAATATTCTTGAAAATTAATGATAAAGGGAAGTCGCTCTTATAAGAGTGCTCGATGCTGCATGTTCACCATTACTAACACAGTACCTGTTTTAATCCTGTTTGGAATTGGCTGTGTACTTGGTCTGTTCCTCGTCATTAGTGAGTCCTCCTCAAACATGATCCTGTTACTTTTTAATGTTTGTGTGCTGGATGGCTTGTGCATAGCTTTTTATAAGCAGTCTATGGGACAGAGTGAAGTTAAAAAACCTGTGTGTTCATCCTACTCATATTTATCTGCAATGAAGATTTGATAGTCAGTGTTTTTCATAAAATGAAACTGAATGGTCTGATATGGTGAAATGGTTTGTGAATGATGAAAAAATTATCAAATAATCTGGTAGCAATTTAGACCCACAATTTAACCCATTTGCCAACTGTTGCTAACTGATCTGAGGACGAAAAGAGGACACGTTCAACTCGGTCCTCAGACTCAGGCCCACTGCCCCGCCCCACTGACTGCCACAGTGCACTGGTCACCTGTTATTACCTTTTATTGAACGAACATACTGTGTATGCAAAAATTGACACTGCCCTTCCTAGACAATAACAACACACATACCAAATGTGAAGTTGATAAGATGAATGATGGTTTGTGAGATATACATTCCACATTCAGACAGACAGGCAGACGTTTGTAGAATAAGAAGGTAGATAATAATGTCATTAAGTTCAATTTTATACAAATAGTTGTTGGTAGTCATCATTAAATTGTTTGTGTTTGTGTATTTCTTTTATCTTTCAGGAATTAGCTCCTGGTCAGCACTTCATTGCTTAGATACTGAGAAATTAATGAAAATGGGGAACGATCATCAGAGAGTAACATGGGCAACCGCCTGAGATGCTGTATGTGATAAAGTCTTGCCTCCGTGCCATTCTTTGACAATTTGTACCAAACTACTCCATGGCCAACATGTTCATGTCTTCAATGGAGGCGAATACTACAGACCAGTCGGTCACAATAATCTATACCAATGCCAACATTGTTTTTATAAGCCAATCAGAGATGAGGAACAAAGGAAGAGAGAGGAGGAGAGGAGGAGAGAAGGAGAGAGAAAGAGAGAGGAGAAGAGAAAAGAAGAGAGAAAGAGAGAGCAGCAGAGACAAGAAGAGAGAAAGAGAGAGGAGCAGAGAAAAGAAGAGGAGAGAAAGAGAGAGCATCAGAAACAAGAAGAGGAGAGAAAGAGAGAGGAGCAGAGAAAAGAAGAGGAGAGAAAGAGAGAGCATCAGAGACAAGAAGACGAGAGAAAGAGAGAGGAGCAGAGAAAAGAAGAGGAGAGACAGAGAGAGGCTCAAGAGGCTGAAAAGAGGAGACAAGAAGAACTGAATCAAAGGCTTGAGGAATCACAAAGGCAAGCGGAAGAGCATGAAGAGAGCACCATAAAAGAGGAACTTGTGTCCAAGCGACACGTTCTAATAAGCCATCTGGATGAGTTTGATGCAAAGTACGAATCTGATTATGATGATCTTCTGAAACCTTCATCAAAATGCAGTATCCCGGTGTCAGACCTCAGTCTGGTTCAGCTGAGTGCTGACCAGCTGGGCAGCATCCTGTCAGCCCTGGACAAACTCCCGTTTGATGAATGGACTGGCATCCTCCATCTCTGAGCACTCTGCAGCATGCCCAGGTGTTAATCACAGAGCTGTGTGCCCTGTCCCTGGAGTATATCTGAGGGAGTTTCCCTGAAGGGCATCTCCAATCATGTGCAGTCCCTGGTGAGCCACATCAGCCAAACAGCATGCAAATGCCCTGAGAGTTTCGCTGACTCAAGCCCCACCTGAACCTGGGATGCACTTCTTCACTGACCCTGGCAGCTGTGATGGAAGCTATAGCTAAACAATGTGGGCTGAGCAGGACCTCACAGCTGAAGATCTCTTTCATAGAATTCTTGGCACACTCACAACATCACTACAGAGTGCAGTTGAAGAGCATCCACGTTCATTTTGAAGATGGAGATCCAGTGCTTGGAGCTCCTATCCACACTCACACATCTAAATGGCAAGGAGACATGTAGGATTCAATGAAATACTCCTCAGAATTGTGCAAACAAACAAATGGACACCAACTGAGGCAGTGACTCTGCTCAAAGTACTGTCAGAGTAGCTGAAAAGAGGATGCTCCCATCACTGAAGTGCTCACATTAGTACAAGTGTATGACCTATCACCAGAGTGGACAGATGACCTCGGACACTCCCTCACCCAAGCTCTGACGTCCATGGCCCTGAGAGATTCCTACTTACTTGTAAGACTCTCAGGAAACAAGATGAGAGCAGTCTAGATTCAGCTCTAGCAGAATTAAAACACCTACAATCAGATTCTGTTGTCACCATGATGAAAAGATATCAATGGTGTCCTAAAATATTCAGAAAAATGCCCCAAAAGGTGAACCTTTTTATGAGAGATTTCTTTTGAAAGTGGAAACTTGAATGCAAATGAAATCCAAAATTCACTCTTCAGCAGTAAAGCAGTGTCTGACACCAAAGGCTGGTGGCCAACACTGCTGCAGATGCTGAGGTGGTGTGTGCTGGTGCTGACTGGAGAAGACCGCAAATAATTAGATTTGTTGGTGTGGAGTTGACCCATGTGTCACAGCTATGTTTGCAGCCAGAAAAGTCCTCATGGGGAAAGAAAGTGGACATTGTGTTGAGCTCTAACATTCACTCACTCAATCAAACTAAAGAGTGGTCTGATTCTACAAGCACCTGGGGATTTCACTCAACACAACTTGAGGAAAGATAACACATCATTGATGGTTGTCTATGAAGCTTCTACATTGTGTATGGTACAAATGGATGACTTTGTGTCTGATTACCTTCTAATGTGGCTTGAAGGGAATGGAAGGAGCCCTCTCCTTAGTCGAGATTTCTATTGAAGAGAGATGCCTCAGTGCTTCCTGCGTATAATCTGGAACTCTCAGTGCCCAAGAAATGATGTTTGTGTTTGCTTCAGAGACTCTGCAAAGCCTTATGGGTATTTTTACAGTGCGTGAGGAGATGGAACTGAGAGACAGATTTATCAAGGCTCTTTTCTGTGTCCTCCATTCTAACCTTAACAACGCAGACAGATGAAGACAGTGTAAAGTCATAGCCATTTCACAAAAATGCACTGGAAAAGATTTGTCTTCCAATAAGGTCTACATCCTGTCCATTCTGAGAAACTCCTCCAAGAGTTTAGTGGAGGATCGGAATGTGAGAAACAAGGGTATCCGTTGGCAACTTGTGTTTGGAGATTCTTTTTCCCATGCAGGGCAATTCCAGATGGTGTCAAATCTACAGCACAAAAAAGATGGTCACCAGAGGAAGCAGCCCTCCTCAGGGGACATTAACTGACCACCATCACGTATAAAGACTGTATTTCTATCATGAAGATTTTACATCTGATAGAAACATATCAAGTAGTCTCTAGACAGATGAGAAGAATCAGTCTCTGAGCTCTTGAGCATGCTTGATACTGAAAAGTGATGCAGCATTTGGAAAGAGGCTTTGAAGATGAGGAAATAAAAAGCCTTGAGTGTCTTTTTTGATGAAATACGCAGATGAAAAACATTGACGAAAACTCCTGGAGAAATCTTATCTATAGTAAAGGGGGTTCAAAATGATTAAATCTGGTGAAATCAAAAACACTAATCTAAAGCAAGTTAAGAAGCTGAGTTTCATAAGACAAACACAGAAGACTGCAGGAGATCCTGGTAATCTTATGCAATGCTGTACATGTGTGCAATGCTGAAGAAAAGTGGTGGCCCAGAGCCACTCAGTTAACAAGCTGGTGCTTCTTGGCCTTGTCTGACACTGGAAAGCTTCTGGAGATGGGAACTGGAGAGGGGAAGTCATGCGTCATAGCAATGTTTGCAGCGCTGCGTGGGCTCCGGGAGAAAGGCTGATGTGGGAAACCAGCTTCATCTGTGTTATGTCAAAGAGATGAAGAATGGACAAACTTACAAGTACTTTGACATCACGGGGCTGACACAAACACAAACAAGACTAAAGATGAAGATGAAAAAATGCTACCAGGAAGGACGCGGGTCTATAAGAACAATTGAAACCTTTGCTGCAGATTTACCTTCGGCCAGATATTTGAGATGAAGGATGCGAGAACAGATCAGCTATCAGTGTATCATCATCGGCGAAGTGACTCACTGCTGTTGGATCAGGGAGTGCAGCTGACATATCTCTCCAGCCCCATGGTCTCCATGCAGCACCTGAATGTTATCCTGGCCATGGATCTGGGGCTTATGCTTAGCCAGTAGGCTTTGTCCACAGGACACATCACATCTTACAGGGTCCCCCTTCTCTCCTTCATAAGAGCATATTTGACTCCAATTGACATGGATGGAATAAATGACCCCATGGACGTTTTACATATTGCTGAAGAGTCAGGATTGCGTATAAGGGATTTACATGAGGAAATCTACAATAGCCGGGGCAAGATGAATCCAGAAACTGAAAACTGTGAGTCTGGATGATGGATAGATTTTTCCAAAAAAGATTGAGCAGTATGTCTCACAGTGGTTTCACTGTGTACACGTTAGATGATAATGGATTGCTCTCTTCTTAGAAAGGCCACACCGTATAACAATTCCGACATTCAGAACTTACATTTGTTTTGATGATGGCTTGTGTTCTGCTCTCTGTGGATCCAGAGGAAGTTCTTTGCCAATCCCATCACACAATTCATCTTAGAAAAGATTCAGTACACTCCATGCATAAACAACATAGGAAAATCAGCATCCCTGATTCTTGAAAATCTGATAGAGAGTAAATTGCCAGTTTGGGTTCAGAATGCCTTTCTGGCAAAGAGACTGAGGCAAGGACGAGAGTATGTTGTGGAAAATGACTGTGTCTGTCCCGTTGACTACAGATCCACGGGTATTGTGGAACTAAGTAAGAAATGGGGTGACGGCCTGCAGCAGTTTGTTGGAGATCAAAACACCAAATCAAAATGAGCACGATTTCAACAGTGACAAACTTTATCTCTAACCTTCCTTTTTTGAAAATACCATGGGAAAATATATGGGACCACGTGGGACACTGGGGAGTGAAACTGACATGCTGTTTTTGCAGGATCTATATCCAATCTCTCAGCCTGTAAAATGCCAACTTTCAACCGGAGTGAAATTATTTGAGGTCAAGGGCAAATCTGGAGACTTCAGCTGAAGAGTGGAAATCTAAAATTACCCATGTGGTTATGGATCAAATTTGCCCAAATTCATACAGAGGGAGAGCAGCCTTTGGTGATCTGTGAAACTATTACCAAAGCCAAAGAGCTCTAAGGATACTAAGCAAAGTGTCATCCCAGGTCAATCATTCTCTACAGCCGGGAGTGAGAAAGCATAGTTTGAGCAAAACAGATAAGAAACTGGATCTGATGCTGGGCTGTTGCCACAAACTCATGTTGGACAAATTCAACATCAAAGTGTCTAAAAAGGTGAACAAAATAAGATTATTTGTGGTCCTCTCCTTCCTTTCTGAGAACACAAGAGTGGAACCTCCAGGCATTTGGCCGAACTGCACGCAAGGGTAAACCTGGATCTGCACAGATAATCATGACCACTGATCATCTACAGGAGTCCCCTCAAGACAGTGTCTTCTGGAGGAGTGCAAAGGAAACAAGGAATAGATCATGCAAACAAAAAGGACAAATGACATGATGGCTGATGCACCGAGATGAAACTGCGGAGGACCTTTCGCAGAGTACTGCAAGACCCTCCACGGAATTTACAGGAACACCGATGGAGATGAGCAAAGAGTTGTTGTTGCCGTCATGAATGAGTTCTGGGGGATTTGGTTGCAAACAAAATCAGAGGAAATTGACAACTTAAAAATAAATGAATTGGAAAATAGCTTGAAAGCTGATTTGTCCCTTGCACAAAGTCTGTCTCAAAGTCAGACTTCACCATGCTCCAGCATTTACCACTACATCAAGTTTGGGAATCTCGCAGACTGGGCGAAAAAATGGGATGTCAGCGTGAAGCTATTTGAAAAAGCAATGGACAAGATGAAAGCTGCAGCCATAGCTTTTACAATCATGCATACTGCCTCATAAAACAGCAGAAGGAGATTACCTGACTACGGCTGTAGCAATGATCTCAAGAAAGCACAGGAGTCTCTGAAGTAATTCCCAGTGAGGAATGCTTGGTCTGCCTGCAGTTTGTAAAAAAATATCTTCTGCTGGATTAAAGCGAGTGGACAACCAACCAGCCTGCAGCAGTTAACAAACTAAGTGCAACTTGTTCAGCTACTTTGATAAAAACATTAGTGAGGCTATCGAGAAGCTGAAGGAAATAAAAGACAGTTGGAAGGGATGCAACAACCAAGAAATTACCCATGTTCTCCTGGGTGTCAAGCACAGATGAAGATCTCCAAATAGAGGCCTACAATCTGTACAGTAAAGGTCTGGAATATGTAAGCTTCTCAGGGAAGAGCAGCCTGGGTTCCTATGGGAAGCTCTGCTGGTGTTCTGTCTTGAATTCTGCAGATTGTTGAGGGCACTGCTCACTGCCTTTACGTTTGGAACATTAGCTCAAGCTCGGCATGGGGCTGATCGCTGAGGGAATATCAGACTGCATCACTGGCATTGAGTCCATGATTACAGGAGAATTCAGTTGGCAATCATGGGCTAGCAGAAAGTAATATCTATTGCATTTCCCATTGGGTTTGGGGTTGGAAAGATTACAAAGGGCTTCAAAGCTGCTAAAATATTATTATGGGACTAGGAAAAACTTAAGTCATTACCAAAGTTTTTCTCGAACAGGCACAAAGAAGGCCTTAGCGTTGTTACAAAGACAAACATGAAGAATGCAGAAACAAACAGGAAAGAAAATGGCAGAAAAATCATTAGCTATGCATTTGGGAAGGCAGAAGATGTCAGCTGCAAGAAATACTGAAAGGCATTAAGAATGAGATGACAAAGGATATTGCAATGATGTAAAACCAACATGGAAAAGGATCTTTGGCTGGATTGGTAGACCTATTTTGCTCTCTCACCTGAGGATGAAAACAATGTCTGATCTCCTGCAGGATAAGAACAGAAAGTGTAAACTTCTGCATTTTCAAGCAGATAAGCAAAACAGCCTTACAGCCATTCTACGCTGACCTCAAAATGGCAGAACAAGCTGAACTCCATCCATCACCAAGCGTGATTGACAATGCATCAGAGGCTGCTGGCAAAACACTTGCAGTTCTGAAAGTTATTCAAGGCATTCATATGGCCTCACTCGCAGCAGAAGCCACTCAGTGCAGTGCTCAGGCTTTCAAGCCAGTTTTTCCCAACTCACAAAGAGCTGAATACATTAAGAGAATAAATTGAGACAGAGAAAGTCAAACAAAAATGATCTGTCTGCTTCAGAAAAAGAAGATCCTGAAAGACTTCAAGCAGGATTTAGTCTGATCTAAACCAGTGCTTTATTAGCAGATGCTTTGGTAGAAGTGTTCCACCAAAAGTCTCTCCAGTCACTTTGTTTCCAAGGCCGTAGGCCAAGTGAATAATGTCATAGGTGGTTATGTAAGAACTGGGCTTGAAGAGTGAAAACAGAGACAAACTCAGGGCTGACAAAAACAACAGATACATCTCATACATGTCAGTAGACATGAATCTAAAACGTAAACAGACAGAGAGTCTGGTAAACACTCAGAGTCTCATGTTGAAAAGATCAAGGACTCCCTCGACAGCCAGTGCAATTATGTTTCGATATCAGAGTCCTTTCAGAAACCACTGGCATAAGGTTGTCATCCTAACACAGGACAGCCATGGCAAGCTTACCAAAATGGAGCTGAGCCCAGCACCAAATCTGCCAGTCAAACGGTGACACTGATTTACACACCAAAGAGTTCACAACACCCAGATTTGCCATTATGATGTGTCCATCAATAATAAGACGAAAGTAACCAGCAAAGAAAATACAGCCTGTTTCCATGTCAGGCACAGGGCATGAAACCAAAGGCCACCAAAGAAGAGATTGCCTTGGAAGCAGGCCGTCTCCGATCTTTGGAGGTCGAGACGCCAGTGAAACACTGGATCGATGGGAGCCTTTCATCAAGTACAAAGAGAGGACTGATGAATCAGAGTGGGACTGGGTGGTAAGGCAAAGGAAGTTGACTAAAAAGACAGTAAAAGAAAACAAAAAGGTGATCAAGGATGGAAAAGTGAAAAAGTACAACGACTGGGTAAAACATGTAAACAGCAAGCCAAGCACTGGACAGTTCATCAAAGCAACCACCAACCACCAGTGAGTAGAATATCGCAAGCTGAGAATTGAATCAGAATAGCAAATTAGCCAAAGCAATGCTGAAGGGCAAATAAAGTCAACTGCTGATGTGAAAATTACAAAGGCCTTGGACTTCCAATCATTTATGTGCCAACAGAAATACAACGTGAGTTTCAGACAACAACAACAATTCAGGAAACTATTGGCCCGGGTACAATCAGCCAGGACAATGTTGTGAGTGCTCTAAAACTGACCATTCTAGGTGCAATACCCAGATTCAAGTTCAATAGTGCCAAGAACTACAGAGACTTTCGAACAACCGTAGTGAGTAAACCAGGCTTGCCATTTTCAAAAAAACTTTGAGCAATACTCAAAGATTTGTCAACAAATGGTTCAACCATCTTCAAGACAAGGCTGTCATGACAAAGGCTGATCTTGACACCCTAACTGCATGGATCGACAACAAGGGCTACGAATCAAACTGACCCACAGAGGAAGCAAGCAAGTCTCCAAACTCCTCTAATGCAAAGGTAATATGACATTTAATCTAGAGTGTTTGATAAGGAGTCTGGTTGGATGGTAAATGTAAAAGAGGCACGTGTTCACAGAGCAGCTTTGCATCCCATGCTGTAGCCATACCTGTGGCAAGAGACGCAAATTGCGATCAAAGTTATGATCAGACTGGCAAATTTTAACTTAACTTTAAACACGTAACCTCTCGACTAACCAGGCATCTGCAGGAGGTCAGCTGAACATGTGCTCACTTCATTTCCTTCAAATACCAAAGCAACATGCTTATACTTATCTGCATGGCACCAAATCATAAAGGATAGTTGCCATGTGGATCAAAGGAGCAGTGTGTAGTCAGATTGATAATGTAGTTTAATTCACATGATAGTGTCATGTTTTTAGAATACTTATTCCAAGAGGATAGAACATTTCAAATATGATCTCTTCTTTGTCTATCCTTTGCTCCAAGCCCAATTTAAGATCAATATGAGATTTAGACTATTTCCTCATCCTTATTCCATATCTTTAATAATCTGACTTCTGTCTCCCCACACTAATCTTTATTTGTGTCAGTGAGAACCAAAACACAATGTGACGGGCTTACACATGAGCCTACACAACTTCTGGAATTTGTTTCAGTGATCGAATTCAAATCAGTAAAGCCAATGAACACAGTGTAAGAATTCTGGTCATGATGATTCATCTCAAATAGAGCTTGTCTCTTGCTCCTCATTTCTCCTACAAAGGGAAGTTCAGGAGAAAAAAATAAGATGATTTATTTCCCAAGAGAAAAATTATGGATAATCTTGGGCAGCAAAATGTTCCTATATTTTTTTGGTATTTACTAAAAAGTTTTACTTTGTTTTAGTTTATTCACTAAAACGTACACACAAGAGATGACTTACAGTGAATGGTCTACGTTATTATGGTTAGCAGTTGATCTAAGTGAAAAATTTACTTGTGTTCTTTTTAAGTGGATATTGACACCTGACAATATGGCTGGCAAAGAAGTCAGGAAAACTACATGAGGTCTACATACCTGTCATGACGTTGTGTAGGACACCTGTCGGTGTTCATTTTGTGATGTTTTTGGGGGTTGGTAAATTTATATTGTTTTGGGATTTAAAGCTATATCTTATCATATATTGGAATTTAGTATTCACATGAAAATGTAAGAGTTGCAACTTGCTATATAACCCAAAGATTACAGCAAGCATATCTTATCCTATGTATTTCATGAGTGTGTTTTAGATGCCTGTTTTAAAGTAAGTCTGAAAAGTGAATTCCATGGTAAAATATTTTGTCTGCCATTGGTTATTCAGATCACAGAACAATCATGGCATCAAGAAATCTAGGATGTCATGCCTACGATGGCTGTTCTGTATATTTCAGGCTAAGTTGTGTTTTATTGTTGCTTATGTCACATTTAAATGGGATTTTCTTAGTCATTTAACTTGATTGTATTAACTTTTAAAATGATATAACAGACTTAAAACCATATAAGGAAACACAAGAGATGCTCTGTGGCTTTCTGTAGTATCCACATGATTGATGTGTGTTAATACAAGCTGTTGTTAAACTGAAGAGCATTCATCTATTCCAATGTGATCCTCAACTAAAAAGAATTTTCTTATTTTCTTTCATTTTATTTGTATGTGTTACTCTAAAGGTTTGGGTGAAGGGGTGTGGTGTGGGTGTGGGTGAGGTGTTTGGTTGTTGAACTGTAAGTATGTATGTATCAGATATATGGTATATATACACTGTCTGACATCTATCACACTTCGATATAATCTTCAGCTGTTTTATACAATGAAGAATTTGTTGATGTTCATTATGGTTGGGAAAACTTAATAACAAAGTGTATGAAATTTGTAACACTAGAAGACTGCGGTATCAGTCATGACTCCATAAACTGAGATCTACTGGAGTGACTAGATTTACTCTCTACAGTGTCACTTAAAACATAAGTATTGGTGTTTATTTCAGCAAAGGTTCCATCTGTACAGCTGCTTAAGGCAACCTGAAATAAACTGACCTGTCTTATAGAATTCCAAATATAGTCATGTGCATTGCATTATACATACCAAGAAAAATTACTGTACTACAAACCCATGATATGGCTGATAATAAATAAAACATTACCCATGATAGAACTCTAACACAATCAAATAAAATCAATTACAAAAATACAATGCAACACTATAAATGCTTTCACACAACGCATCTAAGAGATATAGCTGCAGTGGGTCAACATTGAGTCAACTTAAAACAACCTTGTGTGTCACTTTACAGATGCCTTAGCTTATCTGTAGACACAAGCTGATCAGCCAGTCCTCAATGACCTGAAAATAAGCAGCCTCACACTGTTCCCACTTGGCCTCAGATGGCAGTAGACTCCATACATGAAATAATACAGCGCCAGTCCCTTCATCACCCATCTATCCCAGCAGCAGAGAAGAAAGTATCTTAGAGGAACACAGGTTTTGACTTCTTCAAGACATTTTTCTGTAACAATTATAAAAGTGTTTCAAACTATCTGATCAGTCCCTGGAGTTTGTTGGGCTGACAGCAAATACATGGAAAGTTGACCAGAATGCTGTGTTGCCAATGCACTGAAATCACAGCTGTGGGAACATTCATTCATCTATCCACTCCATACTGCTCTCTGAGCCTATAGGTCACAGAGAGACCTTCCCCTCATCCTTTGGTGTGGTGGTGGGATGTGGACCCCCAGGCAGATGGTTTGAGGAAAGATCTGCATGTGTGTTTGTGTTTCATCCATCCCCTCCTCCACACTTCCAAGTGGGTAATCAATTAAATGCATCCTAACCACCACCATCCCCCCGTCGCTGCCCCTCCAAGCCTTCTATCAAGTCAGCAGATCCCTGTGAGCAGATGCAGGCCGACGGATATGACTCAGTGTGGATGTTTTGCATTTTCCAGCGAGGGAGGGAGCTGGAGCTGTGCTTTGGGGGAGGTAGGGGTAGATTGACCGGAGGATCTCAGCGCACACACAGAGTGAATATATACAGAGAATATATCTCTGTATGTGCTGAACAACTTGGGGAAGCCTCTAAAAGTGCGTAAGCAATCATTTGGCACTGGACATATCACTGTATTAACTGTAGAAATATCTTAAGTGTATTTTTGCTTAATTTGATGAAGGCTGTCAGATTTGATCTGCTCCAATAGAAGACCAGTGTCTGTATCAGTTGACCAGAAGCTTGTTTAAGCCTTAAATATGCCTTAAATAACACTGAAGCTAAAGCAACGAGCCCCACACTTTATGTCAGCATCCTGACATAAAGTAGATAGACAATATTACACAGACAACACAGAGGTTACATTAACACTTTATTGTTTGTATCCTCAAACAGTATGTTTCACTTTTACAAGAGAAAATAAAAGTCAATCAATCAATCAATCAAATCAAATTCAACATTGATGAGATAAAACAGTGTCTAACATTAATGGAGAGGTGTCTGCCATTAGTTTTGTCTTTTTTCTAAATTGCAAATGTGGAATCGCAACATAAACTGCAACCCAAAAATGAACTATCATTAACAAATATAACAGAACAATGATATACACAAAGTAAAATAATTAGCATTATAATGCTCACAGCTTGTATTGTCTTACTTAAGTGTTTTCTTTCGTATTTTTGGTATGGTGTCAATTTCTGTTTTCCTTCTCAGACTTCATTTGTGTGTGTGTGTGTCAGTGTAATGGGAAGCAGATTGTCTATTTTCAATTAGTTGCTTGGTTACAACTACAACAATTATTATAACTATTGTTATTATTATATTAAATGGTTCTGTTATCATTAATAACAGTTCACATCTATGATTATCGCTCCTATTATTCTCATTATAATAACCAGTCTGTATTGGAGCTGAAATAGATGGTCCCTTGGTCTCTCTCTCCTCTCTCACCACTGAGTTGAGCCATGACTGATGAGAACCTACCCAATCAAATGTGAATGTGAGCTACATCTGCTGTTTCAGTACCAGTGTCTACCTTTCCAATAAACACATTCCTGGAGCTTTCAAACTGAAACTGCACCATTTTCAAACTCTTCTGCTTGTATGGGTTAGAAAGTCTAGAGTAGTGTGACACTTGCATAAATGTAACAGCGGTGATGCATTGTAAAACCAAAAATGTAGTAGTATGTATCTAGCCTTTTAATGATACATTGGTCCTAAACCCATCTGTGGACAAATTATATCAGGGCTACTGCTGTTTTAGTCGTCCAATAAACTGTGAGTCACATCCTGCAAGGAACTCTGGGAGATGACCATAAACTGCTTGCGCCTGTTGGTGAGTAGCCATGCCAAAGATTTAAATCAATCTTCATCACTGATTTAAAAAAATCAATACTACTAGCCACAGATAACCATGAGGTGTCTGTAAATTGTTCTCTGTTCCAACACTACAAATTCTATATTTTTTCAGTCTCCACCATCAACTACACTGGGTCTTAATCTATGCACAAAAAACAAAATAATTTGTTAAATTATTGTCAGACAACAAAATTATTTGATAGTGGCTCATAATGTTTGCATTGCAAACTACCAATGTCCATTATATAAAGCACCTTCCACAGACAATAGTCACAGAGTGCTTCACAATGAAAGAGAGCAAATCAGATAGAAACAAATAAAGAAACTAAAATAAGAAATAGCTGATAAAATATACATGAGGAGCACTTTGTTTTGCCTCCTTCTACAAATGAACTCCTTGTGACAAACATCTGCAGTTATTCTTAACCTGTATTCTAACACAACATTACAGGAGAATGGTTATTCGGCACATTTGTGTACATGTTGATAGCTTCGAGTTGGTTGATGAAACAGAAGGACTGCTGCCACTAAAGGATGGTCTTTACTGAAATGAGATGATCTTCTTCCTACCCTGCCTCCAGTCAGAGAGATAGTCAGTTACATCATCCAGTAGCTACACTAAACTTTCCCACAGTGAAGTCTGCTCAGCAGAAAAGAATAAAGCTAAATACAATTCAATCATTCAAATGGAGCCAGAGTGGTGTTTACTGTCAGTCACTGTGTTGTTAGCCAACAGTAACAATAAGCAGTTAAAACAAGTGCTGTATCCACACTAAACCAGCATCCTTCTGCAACTGAAAACAGCACAAGGCATTAGGCATCATAGATGTATGTGCAGGGGGTGCAGTAAATGGTAAATGTTTTGTATTTATATAGCGCTTAGCTGATGACCACTCAAAGCTCTTTACAGTACAGTTTTACATTCACCCATTCACACACACATTCATACAGTGCATCTATTAGCAGCACTTTTTTGTTCTATGAGGGGCAATTTGGGGTTCAGCATCTTGCCCAAGGACACTTCGGCATGCAGATGGGGAAGACTGGAGATTGAACTGCCGACCTTCAGGTTGGAGGACAACCGTTCTACCCCTCAGCCACAGCCGCCCCAGTAGCTAGCAGGTTAGCCCACCTACAACAGATGATGACAGCGGGTGAAGGAAGGAATCGTTTTAGGTGCCCTAGTGCCAAGTTAAACAACTGGAGAGAGATATAATGAACAGTCTGCAGTGAAATCCAACACACTGACATTGAAAACAAATACATTTAGCTTTATTCATACTGAATCTCATCAAACCATCTCATCACTTCATCAGTTCTACTGGAAATAAATAATCAGTCAATGTCAAGCAATGTCATGAGATGGATCAACACTCACTGGAGCAGGTATTCAAGCGAAAGCCACGACTGTCCCTGTGGCCTAAGTCTGCCACTTACTCTATAATATATATTATGTGTCATGTCTGTGGATGTACAAGAGTGCAACACAAAGCACATGAAGGAAAATCGAAACTGAAGATGTGAGGTACAGGTGTAATGCTAATCTATGCATGTTCTTAGTATGTGCGTTGATGCATGGGTGTGTGTGTGTGTGTGTGTGTGTGTGTGTGTGTGTGTGTGTGTGTGTTTAAGCACTGTACAGTTGACTGTTACATGTTAATATCCTGCTGTAATGGCAGCTTTTAAAAGCAGATACGTATCAGTGACAGAGGGAAAAAGGCGATGAGGAAGGTTGGAGGTGAGAAACAATGGTGAGCAAGATGACATGACACTTAATATCAATACAGCTGCTGATGTTGTGTAAAATATGGATGCACATGCTGCGTGGAAAACCTGAGAAGAGGACTTTACTCGCTAGTCTGATACTGTGATGATTTTCTACATGTGTTTTTCTGATAAAGAAACCACAAAAATCGACAACAACAACCCACCAATAAGTATTGTGTATGTCACAGTCTGATTTATCTTAGTACTCTGTACAACAGAGTATAAGTTATTGTCTGATTAAACCTATTAAAGACACACACAAACACACCAGAAATGCTAGAAATGCTCACTAGAGCTCTGGATATGTATTAAATCACCACTAAAAATAGTCCCGAACAAATGTCCAGCTTTTTACGGAAACTACTTCTGCACAGGAGTCAATGCACAGGAAATGGATACTAAATAATGCAAAAATAAATGAGCGAGTTAATGACAATGTAACATTAACCCTCATCCTAAAACCTTGACTATAACTACAAGCAAAACCATAAGCATAACTAAACTGAGTTGAAAACTACTAAAAATGGGAGATTCTCTTTTTGGAAGGTATGAGAAGAAAAGTGTTAGCCTGAAATTATATAATTAAATTATTATCTGATCCAGTAGAAACAGCGGCAACATCAGCAGAACCTGTTTCTTCCAACATGGGTTTCTTCACCTCCAGCTTAGAAACCTCAGCCCCTACATCTTGTCAGTCATCATGACTGCATGCACAGCACAATAACTCTACAGAATGTGAAAAACCTTCACTTTTTAATTCATTGCCTCACATTTCTGCATCCCCTGCCTGTGTCATCTGTTGGACCTCTCATGATATTCAGACTGTTGACGACCAACAAAAAGCTTCTGCTTCCCTGCAAACCACAGCTGAGCAGCTCAGAGCGAGGGAACCTTGCAGACTGCTTGTACATTAGCCTGCACCACTCCTCTCTTCCTATACCATGCGAACGGCTGCGACAGGCGCCGTTGCTATGGCAACACGCTCCCATTTCCCCCCCATGATGCCGGATCCATTTTGAATGGAGCTCAGATTGCATGCTCAGATCCGGAGGTGCAGGAGGACGAGAGTATTATGGTATGGATCCCATGCAGACAGAGGCAGGGAGGTGTTCAGCATTGATTCCTATGCAACATACGTATACACACAAGAGCACACACACAGGACTCTTTACAGGAGCATGTAGGGCAGAACGTACATATAAGAAAAATCTATCAGAAGACATCAATGTATAAGACAGAGCTTTGAGCTAAAGAGCAACTCACAGCCTTTGCCCACATCAGGTTCTATTATATTTATTCATTTCTTTCAGTAACAGATGCTATGATCTGGGAATTCTTCTCTTTCAGCCACTCTATTTTCTATAGCTTACAGAGTCCCTGGTTCAACATTGGTCTGTAATGTCTATGTTCTATGTGCACACAGTTTCCCTGTAAGATGATGGATTGTTAGGGACGCAGTTTGAATAATCCGGCTCATAGGCACTGAATACTGTATGTTGGTGCTCAGGAGGTCAAATGTGGTTCATCCTAACAGGAGAGTAGAGATGTATTTAAACAAAGAGGATTAGACATCATGTCAGAGCCATGGGTTGCACTGCACAGTGACATAACCTGTTTCAATGTTTATATTTAAAGAATATAAACATATTATGACAGAAGTGAAGAACCCAGAGAGAATAGTCACCAACTGTGCAGTTCCCCTCAGTGTTCTGGAGCTTTGTAGCATCATTCAGCCTCTGGTTTTATGGCCCGCAGCTTCAGTGGAGCATTATTTTGGTGGAGACTTCCATCATGTGAATAAAAACACTTCTCCAAATTAATATTAATGTAACTTTGTGTTTGATTGTGCTGAATGTGTCGGCCAGAGGTTTGCCATAAATTATTATGGTGAAGATATTAGCAATGAGTTTCTACCTGATTTATGTCTAAAACGGAGTTTACATCACACAAACACAAACCATGTCCTTTCACAAACCAGGTCTTTAGATTTTTTTATGTACTTACTTATCTATTCATTTTGGATTGGTTGTGTAATTTTGGGCCTGTGCTTGTGTTTGTCTTAATCTTGCATGCATTTATTTCTGTGGTATTAATTTGATTTGGTTAGTGGTTGAGGTGGTGAACTAAAGATTGTCAATCGTATTGTCATGTTGTGAAGGAAGATGGAAGCAGACGCCTGGCTGCCTTCAGTCCATTCCCTCTTTGGTGGTGTACGGGGAGAAGAGAGGGTGTGGATGAGAGAGTGAGTGCACCTTCAGGTCATTTCAGTAACAGGATAATAACCACTATAAAGTTTTCAGGTCAAGAATAGCTAGTTACATTTTTTAAATGATTTGTAATGGCCATTTGGAACGCCACACAGAACTTGCACTTATTATAACGACTGTATAATGACTGATGTTGTTGTTCTTTTTATGAAGGCAATCTCCATTTAACCACAGCTACAGAAATTGTTTGAGGGAACAGGGATGACTACGCACAAATCCATCCTTTGTCAAGTAAGAGTTAAATTCAATTAGAGTGTGATCCTCAAACCATTTTGATAAGAAAAAAAAATAGGAGATATATTTGACAGCCAATCATTCATGTTAACTCTAATCTAAAATTAATATTACAGCAACATTGCTGAAATTAACAAAATTGAAGAGCCCTCCTCGTGCACAGCACATGTAAGACGTTATAGAAGTAAAGAGGTAGAAAGGACAGATAAACAACAAGAGTTCTGGGCTCCTCAAGGATGCACAAAGGAAAGAGATGAATCATACTGACTGAATAATGCTTAAAGATTTGTGAAAACAACTGCACTGAGCAGAGAGAAGAATTTTAAATAAAGAAAACACCAAATGGAAAATCATCATGAAACAATTAAATTATACATTTTTTTAAACAATGCAATTATCAGGTACAATTATGAAATCTATGAAATCGCCCACTCATGAACTGTTTTAACCTTTCATTGATTTCATATTTATATACCCTTACATATCATAAGTAAGGGCTGATTATTTTAAATATGTTCACTTTATAAATAGTTGATAAGTTGCTATTTTTTCTATTTCAATACTATTTATTGCTCTTTAAATGCCATTTTTATTAATAGTTTTTAAAAAATTCACTTTGACCCAAAAAATCATCCATCAACCTCATTTCTTGTTGAATTGAGTTTTCGATCCGAATATTTTCACTTTTATTATATATATTTATAATCAAAATAATTGCTGAAATATTAATTGACAAGATAAGACAATATAATTTATCACATAATAATAATAATAATAATAATAATAATAATAATAATAATAATAATATCACATAACAATTTGAGGTAAAATGAAATATTAAATATGTTAAAATATGAGTTTTTCTTTTGTATTTCATCATCTCCTGCTGCATATTCCAGCTCAGAACGTGTTTGTTTCATTCTTTAGTAACTTAATAATAACCATCAGCTCTGTGGTTACGAATATTTGTAAAGTTTTCCAACTCAGCAACAAAATGTAGTAATTTATGTGCAAAAATAAACATTTCAACTGAACTGACATTCTGAGAGTTGTTTAAAATGAAACTTTTGAGAAATAGGAAAACACTCACATGGTACTCAAATATTGCACTTCCCTTGAAACAGGTGAAAGGCCAGAGACCGATTTTTTTACATTTTATATTAATATTGTTTTTTGTTAAAGATTTTAAATAACAGGCAAAGATAGTTCAAATTCTAGTCCTGACAGGGAAACACGAAATCCTGTTTTCATTTTCAACAGTGTGCAATGAGGATTAGATGTTTTATAAATGCACATGTCTTTCAGTCTTCATATCCCCAGTTTGTAGACTTGCAGATAAAAAGCTGCAGTCTCCAAGTCCAAACTCAGACTAAAGAGGTTGAGAAACACCAGCCATGACTAAACAGAGCTTGTAAAAATGTCCCTTAAACTGAAGATAAATAATAAAACAGAGGGTGTAATACTGAAATATGCTTTTAAGGGTTAATAGCTTTTAGCCAATCTACATTATAAAGCACAACTTCCTCATTAACAAAGTGTTTGCAGAATCAAACATTTCAAACATGTTGAACTCAGTTAAACTGCTCAGTTTAAATAATTCCATGTTTTGTGAAAGTAAAGACAACATTGACAGCATATCTTTCAGTTCAGTACTTTATTGTCCTGCTTGGGGAAATTCAGCTTGTAATAGTCTACCATTGGAGCTGTTTGTAGATGTTCTATTGCTACGTGTTAGCATTAACAGCTGTTTACTTACCATTCTAGCAGAAACAATGTTAGCATTTCAGCATCAAGCTTCATTCCTTCACTCCAGTGGTGGAAAACAGCACCAATGTTAACTCTCATTTCACTTCTCTTTCTGTCACTTCTTTACTCCTACTGAAGTTAGCATGCTAACCACCTAGCCCCGACCTAGTGTTCACGCTCCAATATTGAATCACTCCAGTCTCCAGTCTGCCCTGAAGAAGTAGCTGTGCTCAGAGGACGTATTACAACCTCTTGTCTTGTAAAGACAATGATGGTTGAAGCTTTTGAAGAGAGACCATCACCACCACCTGCTACCAGCAAGAATCCTTGTACATATAGCACCTTCAACTGCTGTTGGTGTGTTTTTTAAGTCATCAGATAATTCAGGAAAGTAAGTAGTTGGGTTAAAGGAAACGTTTTCCTTCAAATAAATAACAAGGGGACCTGTTGCAGCCATAGCAGCTTTATTTAGCTCCTTTTTCTGCAATAGGGAATCAGGTAATTTACCTTTTTTTCAGACCAGACAGTCATGGATGTTTTACCTCTAACCTGCTGCTGATCTTTTACATTGAGGTTCAACTCGTCTGTGTTGAAACTTTCATATTTTAGGCCAATAGCTTGAGGACCCCTGCTCTAATGAATCTGTTTCAGGGATTGTACACATTGATTTGTAGCCATTACATTTACAGTATCTATCTAAAAAAAAGACTTGGATGATTTGTTTGAATATGCTGAACACGTGTGGTAGCAAAGTGCACTTCTTACACTATTCTGACTGCAGTAACTCCTACGTGCTGTTCAAAAAAGAGACATCAGCTGAAAGTGTAAAGCTATATTTATTGAGGTTAACAACAGAGAAGGACTTGGCAAATACCCCCCATCGACGTGATACATCTTCAATTAGCATAGGCACCATGAACACTGGTAAATAAAGTTAACAGATGGCTGGAGAGTCCCCTAAGCTGAATCTCCTGGAGCATCCTGAGGGACACAGTGGCGATCGGTGACAGGTTGAGCAAATGCAGGTCGGACAGAAAGAGGGACAGAAAAAGACCCAAGCTGCCTTAAAACCAGCAATCGTCATCTGTGATGTGTCAAAGGTAAATTGCTTCATCACCTTTCGTCACATGCCACCTGTCCCATCAATCACTGTATCTAACATTATCGTACTGGAATATATTGGATATTCCCCAACAGTTATGTTGACAGATCAGATGTGATTTGTGTCTGTCGATTGTACCTTTTACTCTATTTATTTGGGAACTATAGTAACTAATTATTATTAATATATCCAATACAATTTTAGTGTTCAAATATGTCATACATCTTATAACATATAATATAAATTAAAAATAATTTAATGAGCTCCACCTCAATCATCCAAAATAACACTAATAACAGGAAATAATAATCATTATGATAGATGGTAATATTACTCTGAGGAAACATATTACTCTGACAGGGGTCACTCAGCCCATGTTTTTTATTTGGTTGCTTTGAGAAAATGTTGCTCAAAATAATGTCTGTACTTTTATTGTGTACAATTTTTAATTGCAGCACTTTTAGTTCTAATGGCCTATATTTAAATTGATGCCAAAAAAGGATCTGAGCAATTCTTCCACCCCCCTCACAGGGTGCGAGACTGATGTGGAGAGTCATCCCTGTCCTGAAAAGGTATCACACTGGAGTTTTCCCAGTTTGCTTTTTAACTCCACGACATTGACATGATGGCTGCAGCACAGTCATATCTTAAATAAAGTGTTTACATGTGAAACAGATGATTAGCAGCAAGCTGATCAATCAGCAGTAAACTTGTTTAATAATAGAGTTACCTGACTCATTTCCACCTAATGGTGCTGAAATGCAGCTTTTTCCATGTAAATGGATAAAAAGTATTATGAAATGAAAGGAGAAATATTTTTAGATTGTCACTGGAGGACAAGATATTTGTTCCTAATTCAGATTAGAACAAACTGTTTTTTAATAAAAGCCACCTTTACTAAATACAAATGAAGATTTACGTGATATGTGGACATTGTTATGATGAATAGGCCTATGAAAAGACACTATAGTTAATGCTCATGGTTATTTGGTTTTAATAGTTCATATTCGTGATAAAATGGATGATTGTTTTCCCACCTTTTTTGTATTTTTGTTTTAGTTTAGTTTAGTTTAGTTTAGTTCTCACAACGTAAAAACAAAAAGGCATAAGTGAAATAATATGTGGGGTGTGGCAGAAACCAGTAATGGCTTATGAAAACCACACCCATATATCAAAATATAAATAAAATACAAATACGAAAGACACAAAATCTTTAATACAGGTTATATATTAGTGTAAGCATAGAATTGGATATTTACCAATATTTATACAAGAATTTTCTTGTATAAATTTAAACCACAGTCATTTATGGAATGGTTCTCGTCAGAATAATTTTCCTTTTGTATTAAATATTTGATACAGACAGCATAATTATGACTTCAATTAATATTACATATAATTACTATATGATCGTATTTTAAGAAGTATGAAAAGTATAAGCAAAATTTCTCTAACCAAATAAGACTAATTTGAATCTTGTAGGCCTGTAATATATAGTGTTGAAGGCCTATAGATAATACTTATTTACTTTGTACTGAGCAAAACAAAACAATAATATATTACTTACATGTATTGTATAATTCGGATTGTTGCTTATATATATGTGTCATGGGAGAATGCATCATAGAAAGAGCCTTATTGTGTTTCATGTAATATAATCAGAAACGTGACAAAATCATCCAAATCATATGAAGCAGGATGTTGGCGTCTTGAAATTCGTTCAAAATAATTCAGTCGGACATATTGGCACTGAAATCCCCCGCCGCGGAATGTGTAAAGAAATTATTTTTGACCTTTCATAGTTTGATTCTCGGCGTTAATCCTGTCAAGCCCATTAGTTTGGCCTGTCCCGGGATAAATGAAGCTCGGCTTGATGTAAACCGGTCCGGTCAGCGCGCGGCTCCCTCCAACATGTGTGGTCCAGCAGCAGCCTCCCGGGTTAACCCTTTCACTGGCGGAGGGCGCTGAGGCACCGCAGAGGGACGGCTGTGATCCGTCCGTCACTCACAGACACACACGAAAAACCCGATTCCACTCAAAGTATTAAATGAATGTTATTAAAGGAGCCATTTTATCAGGAAGCGTCACAGAGCGACTCAATTCAGACGGTGCCAGTGCTATTAACTCAACACTTCGCCGAGAAAAATAGTCCCTCGGCGGCAGAGAGATAGGCCATTTTGGCGTGTTGCTATGGTTACGTAGTTCTTATAAGTCTGAGCCGAAATGTATACATCGCGGACTGATATGTTATCTGTGGTTAGGTCTTCATAGGTTAATGTTGCATTCACGTAACACGGGATCAACTTCGAAATTAACATCTCAAATTAAGGCGCGAAATTACAGGTGAATAGGATAAAATAAATCTAACGAATATTCATCACCACGGAACGTCCCCATTTCATCACTCACATCACGACAATTATTTATTTATCACACATTGAATTCAATGTTATCTTTACTCTACATATGGAAGTGAAGCATTGTTGAATTAAAATGTGACAATCTCCATACATTTCCATAAGAGACATCTGATTATTGAATGAAGCTATCGATTCAAAGATCGATCATCTTGTTGACTTATTAGAGCCATAGGCTTTTACTGAGGGGATTTTGGATCTCTCTTTTTATCACTGAATGAAGATTATTGGATTATGAGAACTTTGATGGTCCGACGATGGGGAAATTCCCTCATTACAGCAGCAGAGAGTCAGAATGAGGTGGACAAGAGAACACATGAAAGTATAAGAATATAATAAAATTGGCAATTAAATAGAAAACAGAATACAGAGAATAAGTACGCAATACACTCCTTTCACTACTGATGGAAATATTGTTTGTAAAGAAATGAAAGGTGATTAAGAGTGTATACTGTATTTGGGCTATACTGTATGAGATATTGTAATTGAAGTATACATTTTTATGCATGAAAAGACTTCTGAATAATGATAGGGATCCAACTGGAAAGTCGATTTCCATACACTCTCAGAATATGATTTCTTTTAAAAGCTAATTATTTTGAAAACGACTTTTAAAGTATCGGTTTTGTATTTGAAACCCACAGACACAAAATAAAATAATAATAAATAATAATAAAATAAGAGCATAAACATCTAGAAGTTGACTGTAAATGTATACATACTTACACTGGTAAGACTATATTTTATAATTTGCATCATACAGCAAAGAAATCAGGCTGAATTGAACCACAAAACCAAAAATAATGATCGTGTCACATGAAGGGTCATTTTTTTACCACATAAATATTTAATTCTTTGTTATGAAACTTGTTTAACTGGGCCTATACATTGTTCCTCTCCACGGGATACAAATGTCTCAACACTGACAGGGGCAGCATGTTCTTGTAGTAGGCCTATTTTATTCATCAACACAGAAACTGTGTGTCTAAACTGGTGACTGAAAATGAGATGAGACATTATCCTCAATCTCCTGGATTTCCTATCTTTCTTGTGTCACATGAATGCAGCACAAGGCTCCAATATTAGGCCCCTCCCTCTGGAATGCAAGAGGGCTGGACCCCGCCCCTCTGAAGGAACACCATTCAAAAACACACTGATATGAGTGTGGGAGGGGGCACAGTGGGCGGCAGGCATGACTGAGACCCTGCATGGGCTGAGCCAGCAGGAAGCCTGCAGCTCGTCCAATAGGAAACATTTAGGTGACATATTTGAGCTGTGTCTCTCATTCGGCCCTGTTACAACTCAATATGTTATTTTACACACAGATTTAGTGCTAAATAAACGGTCAGTAAATTATAATCTACTGTGGGAGATCCTTTGGTGACGAAGAAACCAATAAAGATACCACATCTTAAATCAAACATATATTTATTTTTTCATAAACATAACTATATAAGTCAGCATGGCCCTACAGACAACAGAAAATCAGACAAGCCCCAATCAACATGCAGTCACAAGTGGGCACAAGTCCACAAATATATAAATAAAATCACATAAAACAGTTTTGAGCAACAGATTTGTTGCAGACATTCATTTCTTTGTTGCACCAAGTCACTGGCAAAACACGTTCTCTAGGAGAAATCACAATAAATATTTATCAAAATAACAATTAAAAAGCAATATAATAATTACAACAATTGTCCAACTTTTTAAAAAGAACTGAGAAACGACATATGTGCGATCCCTCTTAATTTAGATGATTTGTGTGAATTTTAAAGGGTTTGTAATGTAATGAAAATTTGATATAATTCATTGCATATAAATCAAACAATAATAAATACTAATTGTTTAATCAATATACGAGGTTCAACCATCTCTGCCCGTGATCCTCGACAAGAGTTCGGAAAACAGGGGAAAGAAACAGAAACTTCAGAGAGAGTCACATGTGTGGGATCCCTCTCCCAGGATGGACAGAAGAAGAAATCCCTCTGTCCACCAGTGTCATTGTTTATTCTTTTTAAGGTAAAAAAAACAAGCATATCCATCTTATATGACATAATTTAATACCAACATGTCAGTAAATTGTAACTTTATTTTCACTGGGTGATGATAAGGTGAAGAAAAATTGTTGCATTGTTCACATTTCCAATTTCCTCTACATTTTTCAGTGCTATGAATGACACGAATCTAAAACAACAAACACTAAACCCATAAACCATATGTGATGAGGGCCCATGACACTGCTTAATTTAATGGGTTACAAAGACAAAATGGTATGAGTGCCACTGTGTTTAAAAAATGCTGCATTATTAGTTGTTTTTCAGATTAAGGTTTTACATTGTAAATTATAAAACTGTCTATTTCAGAAAAAATAATTAAGAGTCTCTTTTCCCAGTAATCAGCTCATGAATCCTGAGACTCTACTTAGACCTCATGCTGTATGTGCACTACTTACACCCATTTATGCATGATGTGATAATAGTTTAATAGTATATCTAATTAGTCCCAGGGATCTGATTTCTTCACCATGAACACTTTGATTGCAAATTGTAATAAAATATTTTTACCTTGCAATATTGGTAATTTGGGGCTGGATTGGTTCAGTGTTAGCTGTGACAAATAGAAACTCAACTGGCCTCAGGTCAGCGCTAACTGCCTGAAGTAGAGTTTGACTATAAACTTTGCATATCCCAGATGTGTTTACAAGTTGAGGCTGACAATTACAGCATATGCAAAATCTGTCTTTATGTATTCAATACATAGAGGAATTCTGCTTTATTGTCAGCTGTCTTTAAAAAAAGGAGGCAGTTTTGGGTACAAAGTCTGAAGAGCATATTTCAGGACATAATTCATCGGCCATTTTTGTTAAAATAAATAAATAATTAATAAAAGATTATGTTTTTGTTTAATTATATGACCACCCAGAGGCTTAAGTTGCCTAAAACAACGTTCCAGCCCCTACAAATGTAGACTGGACTGACACTCAGTAGAATGCATACATCTGCCATGGCCCCTACTTCACAATCCTAAAGACAGTGATTTAAAAAAATCCAGGATGCACCCCTTTGTCGAGAGACGTGCCAAAATTTGTTACAGTACATCAGCTGAAAAAAGACTACCCTCCTATTTAAATCCACTAGATCCAGATTTTCATTTGGATCTGAACCAAATTTCCCACATTAATAGATGTTTGTGCCATACATTTTAGATTAGATTCAACCTTATTGTCATTGCACATAGTACATGTACAACGAAATATGATTTATTTCAACAAGAGCCATGAATTATTCACTGGGAAATTTATGATAATGTCAAAAAGGTTCTTATTTGGCTCATGTCCCAGCCTTTTACCAAGTTTTGTGTAAATCGGTGCAGTAGTTTTTGCATCATTTTGCAAAATAAAATGAACAGGGGTGAAAACATAATCTCCTATTGGTATAGTGGGCTATTTAATTGGCGGTGTCATACATCATAATGTCAAGCAGTGGCGTACTGGCCATCTGGCACACCGGGACAAATCCTGGTGGTCTCACAAAACCAGCAGGTGATGGTTGCATGTGTCTGCTATTGTTAAGAATATTTTCAAATAGGTTTTGTGTGAGATTTAGATTTTGTGGAAGTTTTGAAGATTTGTTAACAACAACGAACCAGTGCCAACCACTGTGATGGTCCCATTTGACAGGAGCTGTGCAGTCCCTTGCAGAAGCGGGGGGAGAACTACTCGAAATAGCTGACATGTAATTCACTGAAGCAGTTCGGGTCTGAGGTTTCACCAGTGTGACAGAGGAGAGCGGCTCAGGCGGAGGTTGTTTTACTGAGGTTCTGGACTGGTCAGGCAGAGCAGCTGAGGCTGGGGACTGTCACCACACTGTACTGCCTGCTGTGGCAGAGAGGAAGAGAAGAGCCAGGCCTCATATCCTGCGCTCAGGTGAGTGGTCTGTCAGCCAATGAAAGACAGCGTGCAGGAGGACTCGAGCAGGTAACCAGAGAGGCCCAGCAAGTTACATGTTATAGTAATGTGTTCCTCACAGGTTACTCCCCACACTGGTTCGTATGTTACTGGTCATATGGTCAGGAGTCAATAGTTCACAAGTTGAAATGTGTCTCCTGAAATTCTTAGAAATGGTGGAGGATTCATTTTTCCTGTTAAATTAATATATTGTGTTATAACTTTAGTCGCGCACAGTTTTTCTTCATAATTTTTATTCTGAACAAAATGTTTATATTCCCAACAGTCTCATTTTTTTCCCTCTGTCAGTATGCCTTTGTCCTGCACGATTGAATATGCCTGCTAGTCTCCGTGGCTTCTTGACACCAACAGTAATGTTAATATTGATGTCCATGTTGCAATAGCATTCAGATTTTCAAATTCCTGTGAAATTCGTGCAAAACTGAAAACGTGTTGTACATGATTGGGTCGTAGAACAGAGAAAAAAAAGGGGAAGGGGGCACACATGCTTGCTGCAGTGTGCTCAGCGTGTCCCTCTCTTTTGCTATCTGCATTGCGTAATATCAGCCAACCACCCCCCACCCCAAGCACCCTTTCCCCATCCCGACATCTGGCTTCTCTATGGCTGCTGACCCTGTGAGGTCAAAGGTCAGATAGTGTGGGAGGGATGGGGGGAGCGGTCGCATGTAGAGTTTCCTTTTCAGTGCCAGTGAAAAGCTTCTTAAAGGGGGCTGAGAAGATGATAGTGTTAATGATATGTATATATATATATATAGAGAGAGAGAGAGAGAGAGAATAAATGTATTCTTATAAATTATACTATAGTTGGTATTACATAATAATTTGTTTGTTTTTTAAGACATGGGCAATATGAGGACTTTAGGGCAGTGATGCACCAGAACCAGTGTTCACTAATCAAAGCATTATGTTGTGGGTTATTGGTAATCATAATTTACATTTTTTTATTATATATACAACTTAGGTCACAGGTTGTAAAACACACAATTTAAACCACATTATTAAAATAAACCTGCAATTCACTACTTATTACTTGACTCTTGTTCATTGGCCAGCTGCAATGATACTATACAACATGTTTATTTTACTCCTACACTTCATGTTATTTGTAACTAATGGAAAAGCTGTTGCTACTGCAGTCATATCAAAAAAGTCAAGTTTGTTTTAATCACAAGTTTAAAAAAAATGAAAAAGAGCTGTGAGTTTCAGATTTATTCCTGGAGGGTGTCCTAGGACCCCTTGTTCTGGGAGTGGCCTGTCATGTGCGCTCATCCTGGAAATTCCCCTGTGCATTTCTCACCCCAGCACGGAGCTGTTGCCACAGAGCAGTCGATCATTTGTGGGGGTGAAGTGAACAAATGTTTTGCCGTCTGTGTTACCACTGATATTACAGATCAATGTGTGAAAATATACTAGCTATGGCAATAACTTCAAAGATTCTGGCGACACTGTCAATGTTGAAGATGATATCCAAACCCAAAAGCAAACAGACGTCGAACTAGACTCTTTTTTTAGAGCAGAATGAATTAATGATACCAGTATTTTATTGTGATGTTTTTGATCACAAGTTCTTTGTGTCATAGTGTGAGATCTTTACTGTTTTCTTGTCATTGTAAGAGAAGACACTGTTTGGTGTGTTGAGGGCCTAAGGCACAATGGAACACTCACACAGGTATTTTTTACTCATACTACCTGAGTAGACTATGTGAGCGTAAACAAACTGAGCTTGTCTGATGCTAACCTCACTTTCCTGTTTGGTAAATTGCCCTTAGACAACGCCTTTGAACAATATTCTTATGCTACTAGTTTAATTTAAATGCAGAGTACAGCATGCATATTCCCATATAGATATGGATGAAAGAGTATTCTTGAAGTTTTCTGTACCTTAAATGAATTTATATGCAAAGTCTAAAAGGTTCCTTCAACATATTTGCAAATTATTCACAATGTAGATTTAATTCAATTAATTTCATACTCACCCACAATATGTGCCTGTGTGATCAGACATATTTACAGTTGTGTTTAGACACTCACTGTGCTTAATTGAGGTTAGGATTTGAGGAGCATCAAAACTGACTTTATCTATAAATAAATATGTAAATTTAATTGAAGTATGTAAATATATATATATATATTCATCCATTTATTTTGTCAACTTTTATTTATAGCTGTAATTTATCTATTTATTCATAACAGAAATATTGTAGTAAAGTAAAGTAGTTACAGTAAAGAAAAAGTTATTTAAAGTAAAAGACAAGAACACAGTCTTTTCCCAACCTGACTGTTTGTTGCCTGAGCCAGAGAATTGCACTGGCATCCATTACTATCAGTCCCCTGTAACCTGTGTGAGGCCAAACACAGAGCATTGTTCTAGGTATCATACAGGCATCAATCATCAAAAAGTGACAGGGAATCAATGTGTGTTCATTGTTGTGTGGGTGGGAGAACACTTAAAAAGGATTTGATTTCTGATTCTCCATTTTCACCACATTTATAAAGTGGTCTGTACTTCACCACAGATATACTATACACAATGAATTCAACAAATGTTTCTATGAAAATATAAGGACAGACAGCAACATCTAGAGGAATTTAGTGCAAGTATTTCAGGTTTCCAGAGATTGATGATGCACATCTTTCTGGCCATGAGCATGTCAGGCAGGATATGATATGTGGGTAGTGAGCAGAAGTAAAACAATATACCTCATTATCTTGCTACAATATTAAACAGCTGCAGGCAACATAAAGATGATAACTTATGAAATCAACAAGGGTCAATTGTGTTGATGCCATTTGTGTTTTAATTACAGTAAATAAACAAGAATACTCTACCAACTTGTATGTTTTCTCATGACAGTACCAGAGCTACAAAGAAAAAACTGACAATATCAAATCAAAATATAAACAATCATTAACACTAGAACTCACTATGGGAATTAAGGGGTAACATCCACAGGACAACAAGCACATATACCATCTTAATCGGCTACCTGAGTGAATCTGGTGACCCCTCAACAGACTCTTCAGCAATCTTCTGCATATGTGCTGCAGTTTGGTGGATACTGTGTCAGGGGAAGCAGCTATGTAGAAGAGCTGGTATGAGCAATTAGTGTACACAGGTTTGTACGGGTTAGAAGCACTGAACAGTTTCAGTTTGCCTAAGGTGGAAAGGTGTCAGTCAGCCCCCTACCTCACTGCTTGAAGCTCAACGTGGTCACACACAACTGAGGGAGTTCTTCACACTATCTAAAGTTAATGTTTCCATTTTTATACAGTCACTTTGGTGACATGTAAAAGGCGAGTATAGGCGGGAGAGGGTGAAAGCCTTTGTCTGTCAGGTGAGCAGTCAAACGTCTGTTTCCAAGAGGCAGTTCACACCAGTTTAAACTTAATTTCTATCAAACTCACAGAAATACCGGTAGAAAGAAACAGAAGGTTTTCTTTTTTATGTCAGGCCATCACTGGATGGATCCCTATCATTAACACCGGTTCTTGACACTTTTTGTCAATGTTGTGAATACAGTACATTTAAGGTAAATGTGATGGCACTTAACTTGGGTATTTCCATGTTATACTATAGGTTATAGTTATAAGTTCACAAAATTTCTAAAGGTAATGTACTTTTTGCTCTGCTTATTGACCAGCTGCTCTTTTAGTTACTTTGAAGATTAACATTTTACACACAAAACAATATGATAGACCTATGTGGCCCAACAGTACTGTACAGGGTAGTTTTAATGAGCTTGTTCTCAACCAGATACATGTTTAATTTATTTTACACAACTGTATACATTGTATTTTTACATATCTCAATAAATGGTATAAAGTACAACACAGAATAATTTGTCCGACAAAAAAAGTTTAAATCCTTTTTTGTCTTTGTAATAACAACCAGGAATCCTCATATATTTTATAATGCATGTAAAATATGAATACATACAGTGAATGGAACAATAGAATCGACTGTAACAGTGATACTTAAACATTTTATATTACACACCACAGTACCAGTACCAGTACTCCCAACATAATACAGAAAGCATGCTCCTACTACCAGTAGAAGTACTTACTTGTGAGACAGTGATCCTAATCATAATATCAGTGACAAGGGTGAACTCTGAGGGCTTGTTGCTCAAAGACCTTTCAGCAACAGATTCATCAGCAGATATTATGCTCATCATGGGACAATCTGTATGTTTTAATCTGGGCTCATTCTGATTGTCCTACAACTGATCTGTATTGTGTCTGTCCAACACAACTATTCCCCACACTGAGGTTGTAGAATCGGACCTCCAGCTGCAGTAGGCCTACTTTCCCAGTTGATTACTGGGCCTATGTTGGTTTCCTGTGAGAGCCAGAGGTGTGTCCTGCTGCTGACTGGTCACATGACCTGCACCAGGGGTGGGGCCAGGACCAACACAAGCTGCCTGTCTGAATTCTTTCAGCTGTGACTGGCTGAGAGCAACAATGTGACACTGTTGAGCCTTTTTTTTCTTCCTGTTCTAACTTGACAGGACAGTAGTCACTGTGAATGACAAGGAGCCAGTGGAACTGCATCAAGGCTTCACAAATACTGAGGAGGATCAAAATAGATTCAATATGGGAACATCTAACAGAGCAATGATGGAACCATACAAATACTTGTTATGTTTTTTATCGGGAGGTCATAATCACTCAGACTAAACTGGAGTCATGTAGTCAAGCAGAAAAACTCTGCAACCAGAAGAATTTCACATCCTTAGAAAAATGAATACAGAACTAGCAGGAAGACAATACATTTATTTTCAACATGTTTTTTGTGCATTATCGACTGTGCATCACAATCTGAGAGGGATTAATTATAATTTGCATGATTTGCTTCGTAACCTAAATGTTACTAGAACTTAATTAAACTAATTTAAAGTCGCACCATGAACAGCCAGCTGGAAGCAAATTTTAGGATTTTACAAGGTTTTACTGGTCAACGCACCAAATCCAACTTTGTTTCTTTAATAGTAGATCCTAATTTCAGTCATATGAATAGATAAATGCTTAAATAAATGTTGTGGAGTGCACATGGTCCACTCCTTGAATCGCTCTTACTTAAATAAGAAACTTCTGCGATATACAAAAAAGATTCAAGGTGTTAGTGTGTTTTTTTAAAACAAATTTCTTACCAAACCACAAACCACAAAAACTGTAAAGACTCTAAGTATTTGTGATTGGCTGACACTTTTGAAAGATACCTGTTGTGCTGTTGCAGTGAGGAAACAAGTGTTTTTAAAACATGTGACCATAGGACCTTATCTCAACAGCTACACTTGCAGAGGCCTGTTTGGTCATCTGAGGGCTCTCGCTGAGATGAAGGAAAAATAAACAAATTAATGAATAAAAAAATCTTCTGCTGTGAATTCCACAAATATCCCTGAACACAAATCCTTCAACAGGGCAAACTCTCCAAATGGTATCAGTAACAACTTCTTTATTTTGCAGGATAAAATACTAACTTAGTCTTTCAAAATGTTAGTGTAATAATATGTCTCATTCAAATGTTGGGGGAAAAAATCAATGAGGTATGGCCGAGGACCACAGAACATGTTGTACTAAAAGTTACATGTGTAAAAGGTTGGGAGTTACACTCCTGCTACCTACGTATGTCAACTTGTGCTCTGTGCAATCTATTGCACAACTTTCAGTAAAAATTAACCCACTGCGTGTTGCCTGTGCTGACAAACAAGTTTGGACCCTGGCCATACATGACACAGCCTGCACTCGTAGCAAAATGCAGTGTCTCTACATTGAGTTTCCTACAGTGTGTCAGTCAGCACAAACACTTTGTGCAAAACAACTTAATTTTATTGTAAATCATTTAAACTGAATTTATGTTACAGATCAGGCAGAGGCCGTATTTTAAGTTGACGTAAAGCTGCTGGAAAAACCTGATTATTGGAGGTGAAGTGTCAGTAAGAAGTTGTCATAGTGCAGGGAAATGTCTCAAACTATGTCTAAAGGTACATTTGAGGGGAATAGGCATGCTGATATCTTTGATATAAAGACTAAACAGCTTGTTTTTCAGTTTGATGAGACCATGTAGGTTGCATGAAATAATCCTTAATGTTACAGAATTTTCACTTGACAGTGATCCAGTGTTACTTTATCTAACTTTGAAACATATCAAACATTATGAAAGAGACATGGAGGAAAGTCAGGTCATGATAATGATTAGAAATCTCTTAACACTATGGATTAAAGCTCTCTGCAGTAAAAGACAATTATCTGCGCTGCAGTGTATTTCATACCAAAAGGCACCAACACAAGCCAATATGGCAAAATTAAACTCCCCTAAAAGCTTCCAAAATACTTTTCTAAAGATGTGTCCGTTTAATCTTTATTTGTTGTGCTCTGAGTTGTCACTAAAGCCATCACTTTGTTTAACCTATATCTGTTGTGGATTAACAAAATTCAAGCTATTGCCTTATGCATGCTGCAATTTTCCTTGACCTAATTTTTGGTTGTAACACACATCAAAATGAAAATTGTCATCAGGCCACATGTTAATTATTTTTCTTTTCTAAACCTATGTGACCTCACTGATACTGAGCTGCTTATTCTTAATTCTGTACTCTTTGTCTACCTCCTTGTCTGTAACCTTGGATGAGGTTTAACCTTTTTAAACATTAAAAGGTATAAAATTGCTTCTCTATAAAGTTTTCCACAAGGTGTTAAAAACATGATGTGCTTTGTATCTCCTTCCTCCACACTTCAGTGAAGCAAATTTAAATCACCAAATTTTTATTCATAGCAAACAAACCTGTCTGTTCGTTATTTAATATTCCTTTAAAATTCAACCAGATATTTTTTTTTATTGTTTTTTGGAAACTTTGTGATCTGTGTAAGAATCTGTACTAACAGACTGTGGCTGCAAATGTTGAATTACCAGAAAAATGGGAAACTGTATTCAGTAGAAACAATCCCAGTTTAAATGATTTGGAATTATTATTTATATTTATTTGTATTTATTTCTATATTGGTGCATATGGTTTCCTTCCTGTAAGATTGCTTTAAATGTGAATGTGGCCTACTATGACTCCTTATTTGAAAAATAAATGAAATGTAGGTTTGATCTGATAAAAAAGAAAAGGCATTATTTTAATCATTCATACTGGAGCTATATATTTTACTGTTATTTAAAATACTGAAGTAAAATCTTTTTATGCAGTGGGTCAAAATGGGTTGTCAGTTGTTATTTTTTTATATTTGAAAGATCCCCCAACCATTTAAATCTTTTTTGCATCATCTGCACAAACAGGACATTATGGTTTTATTAGCATAATTATTGATCACCTACACTACAGCCTTCAAAGCTGCAGACCCGCAGAGCAGAAGTCAAATGTGTAGTTTAAAGTGGGCAACATGTCAACTGGATCACTCAGCCGTCACGGCCAAATATGGGCATGACGCTTCCTGCGGCCCCACATACTTCGCTCGGCACCTCTGCTCGCGCGCAAACGCGGGCGTGCGCGCCACACTACACACATGAGCAGGGGCGAGCGTGAACGCGCATTCCTTACATAGCTTCTAAAGCACGTCATGGCGGACAGGTTTCTTCTGAAAACTCGGTGGCAAAGTAAAGAAAGTGAAGCTGAGGATGAGGGACACTTCCACACACTGCTGCACAACAACCACACAGCCTGAAGAATAGTCACACACACTTTCATTATGCAGCAATACTGCAAAGACTGTAATGCTCTGAGAGTGTGTGTGAGTTAGGGATAGGCTACTTGACAATAAAATGTATTGCAGTCATTTGAGCTGTGGGAGGGGGTGGGGAGGTGGAGGCCTTTCATTCTCAACTCAAACCCAGCAGGCTTTGTTGACGTGAATGAGGGAGAAGGCTCCGTTTCACACACGTCTCCCATGAGCTGCAGTGAAACATGTGTGCCCCAACAAGCCACAGACTACGGTTCTTGTGTGAAGAAACTGTGTGAACGCAGAGTTTCACTGTCTTCAAACGTGTCAGATCACCTCTGTCTCTATAAACCCACTCCAGGTCCCCAAACCTCGGGACAGAGGAAGAGAGGGATGGCTGGTGGGGAGGCGATTCTTTCCCGCTGGACAATGCAATTATTTCAGCTCCATTGGTCAGGAATGCAAGATTTCACAGGCCGCTGCCCTCCTCCAAGCGTCCGACCGCAGCACCTCCACTGAGCCCCGCCGCCTTTAGCCTTTTCCCACCCTGCAGGCTATCCTCTGCAACCACCCGACACTGCAGGGACGGATCCTCATCAGTGGAACTTTTACAACATCTTCAGAAGTGACTTCAGAATAAACAACACCACAACATAGCTGTTGAGCTGAGACTGGGGTTGAGTCTCTTTAGCGGATGAAGTCCAATTCCTGCATTGAGGTGATCAATCTGTTGATATGTTTAGAATGTTACGAGGAATTGACCACTAATTAAAATCAATGCCAGTCATAGACATTATCTCAATGCACTTTACATTAAAGGTCGAGACCTTACACATTGCAACATTTGGAGAGAAACACTCCCTTAGAAACCTCCAGCATAACCAGACTGTGTGGGCGGCCATCTGCCTCGACCGGTTGGGGTGAGCGGAGAAAAAAGGGGAAGCTTTGTAGAACTGGTTATTAAAATGAAAATAATAGGAGTCCCATTTAGATGTAATGGTTTAATTAATAAGAGCAGCACCAGTTAATTATATCCAAATATACTAAATAAGAACTAATGTGCTAACCAAAAGGATCTCCATTATAAACAACAGGAGGTAGTATCCTTATGTAGCCTAGTTTAAACTCAGGGTGGTCTTGAGTGGAGACAGAGGGTCTCTCCATCATCCCCCTCTTCTGTACACCTGCCTTGTGCAGCTGACAGTGTTTCTGACTGTTTTGTTTTTTCCCGTCGTTACTCTGAAGCACAATAACAACACGTAGCACCTCAAAGGCGGGTAATGAGAAATTTGTGAATGGAAGAGGGAATTTGTGTTCATTGTTAAAATTAAACTATACAATGACGTCCCCTCAGTATTCGACCAATCCCGAAGGTGATGAGATACATTTTCCACCAATGAGGGCAGGGACGAGCGCGGAAACGGACCAATGGCAGGGTAGGCATGTAAATAAGGAATGTGTGTCTGCAAGAGCTGAATGTCAACTAGTCAAAGATGGAGTCCGGAGCTGGGAGGCCGTGAGGTTGCCAATGGACGAAATACGGTTTTTACGACGGAGGAGCCGCGACACCTCGCGAACCGCTACTTCAGTCGACAGGGAAGAGCGTGTTGGAGATAGACGGGAACGGACCGGACGTTTTCCCCGTTAAAGTGGTAACTTGCCTCCCTGTGTGTGTTGAAGTGTACGGACTGGCCTCCCTCCGCCAGGTACCGACCACCAGAACCTCTGCCCGCCCGAGGAGAGCGCGGCTGCCGCAGGGCGGAGATGGCGTGGAGCCCGCAGACGGACGTGGATTTCGGTGGGTCTGATTGGCCGCGGAGAGGCTCCGCGAAAAAAAATGTGTAGCAGCTATTGTGTGTGTGTGTGTGCGTACGTGCGCGTGTTTGCGTGCGTGTTTGCGCGCGCGTGTGAGTGAGCGAGTGCGCGTACACGTAAAGGCTTTGATTGACAGGTAGGATCCCTTACAAGTGATTATTCCTGGCTGCAAACTGAGATATCAAAACTAAGTAGGTTATTACCACTTTGAGTTAATTCCACCCAGGGGTCCAGTGCGGCCTCTGGACCCCAACATAACCACTAATGACTTATTAATTACTCTAATATGAAAACCAAGATATTTATTTTACCCAGTTAGTTAATGTTTTGTAGACCTACAGCTGCAGGTGTCTCCTTCTATAGCCAGTATAAACAGGGCAGCTTTATAACCAACAACTGGCCTTAAACCTGTCAACAGGAGCTGGTATATTATTGACAATAGTGACTAAAGTTTTTATTTAATTTCCACATGTTTAAATGTAGGCTGATCACAGGCTCAATCATGTTGTTTAAATCACTGTGTCTGTGACCACACATCAGGCTAAGCTGTAGTTTGTAAAACACGTGCTTTTAAAAACCTCACTTCAAAATGTAACATTTTACACAGAGGACATAAGACTGGTCCGCCCTGTGACATCCCCCCCACAAACCCACATATCTTCACATTCCTGAGATCTATCTGTCCCTTTCAGAGCAGACTTTTCAGCCCCTCTGACACAATAATCTACTTTATGCTGTATAGGGGAGCATATGGAGGAAATAATTGTACATATAGCATAAATAAATTGGCATTTCCACGTTCAGACATTTCTCAAGTTTTTTTTTTATTTTTGTCCAAATGTAAACTATGAGAGTTAAAGGTTGAGAGCTGTTTGAGCTGTAGCCGATGGTCCTGTTTGTTCACTTTGAAATCTGTGTGCACGAGCAAAGGGGGGGGGGGGTTTGCGCGAGCACTTTGGCTGATTGTAAACTTCTCTTCTGAACACTGGAAATAACAAAGCCCCCAACCACACACACACAGACCCTCCTCCACACACACACCCGCCCAGGCCCCGACCCCCGGGTTTCCTAAACGAGGAGGGTTTCATGTTGCCACTTGGGCTAAAGGGACAGGAATAGTAGGTATTAAATGAAGGTTTCTGGTATTGTATCGCTCTGTGTGCTCTTTGCCCTATATATGTTCTCTCCACCCTCATTTCCTCCATGCTGCATAGTCCTGCACACTGCTGCCTGTTCTCAGCGAGGCCACAGCCCACAATGCCATTGCTTCTCTTCTCACTTTTATATGGATAGATAGATGCAAATAGTCAACAAATTATCAATAAAATATAAGGGGATGAGGAAAATGTGACCTAAAACCAATAAACAAACATATTGTACATAGGTAAATGAGTGTTTCTATGGAGGCTGTGCAAATAGTCGACAATTATCAATTACTATATAAAAAACTAAACTTAAATGAAAATAATGCAATCTAAGCCCAGATTTGACCCACACCTCCCTCCTTACACCAAGAAAGACATCAAATAAAAGCCTCTTTTTTTTAAAATTTGAAGTAACGTGTGAATATATGTTGACACTTCCTCTCCACGTTGCTCAGAACAGAGGCTTTACTGTCTGTGCATTTGCCGCCTTATACAGGCTGCATTGTGTTGTAAATCTAGTAAGCCTGTTCGGTTGTTTCACGGCTGCTGCTTGAACCTCTCCACCATGTTAATGTCTGTGTGTGGTGGTGGGCTCACATGTAGTATGGCCCCCGCACTGTCTGCATGCTTTAAGCTGGGCTGTGGAGCTGACGGCTGGCGGTGTCTCTATAGAAGAAGAAGCCGCCTGGATGTGAGGAGCAGTCCCGTGTTGTGTTGTGTTGTGTCCGAGGCCCTTTTTCTGTTGTACTACTGTGAAATCAGATGAGCAGTGCAATATTAAAAGGGCATTGGCTGACAACCCCCCTCCCCTCTTCACCCTCTCCCCCTCCCCCCTCCACCAACAACACACACTCACGCAGACACTTCCACCCCCTTCCTCCCTCCTTTGCCTCCCTCCCGTCTCCCACTTCCTCTTCTTTCAAATCTTATTTAAACGTGACAAGAAAATATAGAATTGGCCCTTTGTTCGCATTAAATGGATTGGACGCCTATACCTCGCCGCAGCAACCATGCAAAGCAGCATTTGTGCCACAGCTTTTAATATATTTCGACACGTCAGTTTGTTGTCGTGGTATGTGGTGCATGCATGTGTGAGGTATGGCTGCCGTTCACTGTGTGTGTGTGTGTGTGTGTGTGTGTGTGTGTGTGTGTGTGTGTGTGTGTGTGTGTGTGTGTGTGTGTGTGTGTGTGTGTGTGTGTGTGTGTGTGTGTGTGTGTGTGTGTGTGTGTGTGTGTGTGTGTGTGTGTGTGTGTGTGTGTGTGTGTACCAGCGTGCAGAGGTCAGCTGCTTTGACGATGTTGCACTACTGTACCATCCGCTAAAGCAGTGCAATAGTATTGTCATAGCATTCGGCCTTCGCCCTACACTACAGCTGCAGCAGCAGACAGACACTGCTCAGTGGAGACAGTATAGAAACCATGTAGGTCCATATTGGAAGGTAGCCCCCTCCATACACACACACATTTACAGCAACAATCACATGACACAGGTCATTCATTTTGTGTGGAGCCATTTCTTTTAAACCACAGCTGGTCTTTTTTGGCCGAGTGTAAGGTCACTGTAATACACTGGAAAAATCCCTTAATCCAATTCCAATTGTCAGTTAACATCTAAAACTGCTTTGTGATTAGAAGGAAATTCTTTACAAGTGCAGTGTAAGCAGTAACTGTTGACACGAGATGTTGTCTCTTATCAAGTCACTCTAATCAATAACTGTCTTATTAAACATTTTGAATAGAATTTATTGCTGTTTGTCATTGTATATTGTAAAATGAAATTTGCTGTGCATCTCAGAAACATTCACAATAAAGAAATAAATGATAGACCAGATGGGCATATATATATATATATATATATATATATATATATATAGTTAGAGAGAGGGAGTTGAATAAAATTTTAATAAAAAACTGGTTTTGAGCATGGAAGCGCTGGCTTTGAATTTTCTAAAATATTTTTTATTTTTTTGCTCCATATCTTCATAAGGATTATGTATTACATTTGTACATTGCCACCGACTTGGGGCTTACAGGGAAGGTTCTATCCTATAATAAGTTCTTAAACTCAAAGATCCACATTAACACAATTGAAGGAATATCCCTCTACATCTCCTGCTAAAACATAACATTTAAATTTGCTCTTTTACTGAGTGAAACCAAAAACCACATTTCTATTTGGGAAAGTCCCTCAAGACCCACTGGAGGTCCTCAGTCCACGGTTTGGGAAGCGGTGGCTAAGCCCAGATGGCCATTTGACATGAAGAGTCAGTGGCTTTGCTGTTCAACCACGCTGCATTATTAGGCCGTATTTTACACTGGGAGACACAGGCCTCCTGGACCACGCCTTCTGTAAAAAAAAAAGAACATTTTGTTCACTGAATTTCAGCGGCTGTCTTGGTTTGCAGTGCACACCACGTGTCAGATTTAGTAACATGCTTTGAGGTCAACTTTCCCAACTTTTCACACATTTTTTTTAGACAGTATCAGTTGCTTCATGCTGGCCAACAGTGCGTTATCCTGTCAAGCACTGCATCAAATCTTCCCTTAAAGCTTCCTGCTGTTACCGGCTTTCTAAGTTCCAAAGATTTTAAAATTGTCCAATCAAATTCAATCAGATGGAGGCAATTTAATTCAAGGAATGGAACCACAATTCAACCCTAAAACCTATTTTATTTTTGCGAAAATTACTTATTTTTACCTCACACAAATCTAAATGACTCACCATAAATCTGTAGTTATGTATCAGTGTGTAGACGCCAGTCACAAAGGGATATAAAGGACTATAAAGGATTTTTTTGTGATTTTTGTAAGATCAATAATATCTGGTTAATTTTAGTTTATCATTTTACTGATATTACTTTTCTATTTACTTCTATTTATAATTTATTTACATACAAATGGGCCTTTTAAAAATATAAATTAGCCTGCCATAATTATAATTATTTCTATTTTTAATGTGTGAAAATGACAAGAAAACTCCATTTATTAAAAATGGTCCACTTTGGAATACAGTTTGGTTACAACTTAATACATACACATGTGTTGTTTATTACATACAAGCTGTCTACTTAAGAGCCTTTTATTTTGTCGGGTAAAATGAGCAATGTGCGTGGCTTCCCTGTGAAGGAATGTGTGAGCCTATAGGTTAACGCTGCAGTCATTTTGTTATGGCCGTGCGATAGGCCTATGTTTGTGTGGAGCACAGACCTTTTTTCTCTCTCTCTCTCTCTCTCTCTCTCTCTCTCTCTCTCTCTCTCTCTCTCTCAGTCAGCTTTTGAAAGTATAATTTGAGTGTGCAGGCTTGAAGAAGTCACGGTGTGGGTGGGAAAAAGGGGGTAAGTTTCCTATTTGGGGCAGGTCGTAGGGGGGATGGGGCTTCTTGTGAGGAATGTGGAGGGCAGGGCCGCTCTGTGTGTGTCTGTGTGTGTGTGTGTGTGTGTGTGTGTGTGTGTGTGTGTGAGCCTTAAGTGTCATATTTAGCCACTGTTTTGCAAGTGACTGTGGAATTTGCTGTTTGTTGTGTCTTTGAGGGATTGAGTGGAGGCTACGAGCAAAGAGCACCTCCTTTTTGCAGTTATGTGTTTTGCTGATTTATTTTCACTCGCAGACATCCAATTACATCAAAATTTACTTGTACTGTTGGTTAGTCTCATGAGGGTCACAGCGAAAGTTAACTACAAAAGACTGAGTGATTTTGCAAAGTTGAGTAGATTTGATCACATTTATGTGGTGGTACATGTTGTTAGAATAGTTTGATATTAATGCATATAAATCTCAATAAATTGTACTAAATTTAGAACAGGGAATTTAAATAGAAACAATATGAGAATTAATTTTATTATTATTGTGTTTTTTTTGTATAGATAAGGTCCCAGTTTTCCTTCCTTTTACTGAACGTTACAAATGCATTTGTTGTGGATTCACATAGGAGGCCCTTTGATACCAATCAAAACCTCCATGAGGTGATTGTGGCCTGTTGTCAAATGTATAATTGTTTTACTCTCTCTTTAGCATGGAGTGGCTGTGGGACTTGGGATGATGGGCATGTAGAAGCTTGCCTTTTTCAAAGTGCTGGCAGGCAAATACCAGAGCAGACTGGTTCTATATGAATTGTGGGTGATTAAATGGAGAAGGGATTAATGCTGCTATCACAGATGCCATCAGCATGTGTCCGGAGTAGTTGGCTATAGAGCAATCCCATCCTGCTCACCAGTAGGTGTAAACGCACCTGAAACCAAGATCCTGTTGATCCTATTACCTGGAGGGTAACGTCCAGAGACGTGTCAGGTGAAATGTACTGAAGAGTGTGTCTAATGTCACAACATCATCCATACTGCTTGCTGCTTCAATGAGGCCCTCAAAAACAATATATGTTTATGTTGCCATGTGTTAAAACCGCAAACTGCACATTTGCTGCTGGGACAAATTACAAAGAACAAATAAAGCACAAAGAGTTATATCATGCCCGTTTATTTCTGATCATATGTTGGTGCAGGAAGCAATGAGGAAGAATGATGTGTGTGATCACATGATCTGGGTCAGAGCTGGAACAGTGAATCCCTTATGTGATTAGCTGATTAGAAGAAAACTAATCAGCACGTATTTTATATCATTAAATCAATTCATTAATAAACAGATTCACTGGTTGTAGCTTCTCTAAAGTGAATATTATCTGGCTGGAACATGGACTCTCCCTTTGTTGAGCAGGCAAGACTAGTGATTCGAAGATGTCACTATGTGCTCCGACAACTTGTGGTGGACAATTATTTTTGCTCAGATTCTGTTTAGGGATTAATTGAGAACAGTTGGCGGTGATTCTGTATTGAATATAAATATTGGTTTCCGCCCTAAGCGGCACATTATTATTTTGTCATTATAATCCCTCATGTATTCAGGGGGAAACACCCGCTGTGTGTTATCCTGAGGCTTCTTTAGACCTTACATGAGCTATACAGAATATTCGGAAGTCATACTCTTAGTACAGAAAGTTGAGGTGGGCATATTGCAAGGTCACGACTGTATCAATTTGTTTAAATGGCCCTAATTATGTTGCTCATAAATGGGAGCTTTGAAGGAATTCCATCAAATAAGAGTGACTCATGGTGACATAGGGACAGAGGAAATGAACCGCTGCAGCGTGCTGCCACTATGTCCATTTTAAAGTTGTGAGGAGATACATTAGGTCTGATGTCATGACAGGGGTGGAGGTAGTGTACATGTGACAGCAGTGTTGGTTGAAATTGTTTGTGTTGCAGTAGTTAGAACACCAAAACTGACCTTGAGTTGAGAAATAGGATTTGGTGTGTAGAAATAGGATTTTAAGTATCGTTGTTTGAAAAGTTGTATTTATTGTCTGATTTAGATTTTTCATCAATGTTTTGAGTCCAACTTGCAACACAAGCTGTAAAAGAATACCTTTCACTCCTAAAGTGATTAGTTTGTGTTGTTACAGAGCCAATGTGTGTGCAGAGGCCCCTGACCATTCCTAAAAGAGCAAAAAAAAAAGAGGGAGGGGGTAGGAATTTATCATGTCTGTTGTCTCCAAAGTATTTGGTTTTAATGAGGGTCAGAGTGCAGCATTTCCGACACTAAAAGTAGTGGAGGCACCTCACAAGCTCTTTCTCTTCAATATGACCCAACTGCTTCCTCAGTGTTGATAAATGGAAACATGGCTTAGACTTTTAGATGATGTGTGCAAAAGACAGAAATGTATTTTATAGTTTTCTCAGAATAGAGGTAGGTGTTTTACATTTTTATGAAATTTAAGTATAGACACAACCTTTGCCTCTTAAAACACGGGTGCAGTTAGTGCTGCTTGCTACAAAAGTAAACTTGATGGATTCTGGGACATATCTGAAAGGATTATTTGATCGATTAGAAGCATAAGACTTATCATAACTTTGAAACTCTTCTAGTGTGATCTCAGAGGAAATTCAACTTTTCTGCATCCTGTAAGAATCCAAACATAGACAGACATAGACTCTTTTTTATATCATGGGTAAAGCAGCAGTGAAACTAAACGAAAAATTATTAATAAATAAAAAAAGAACATGAAGGCGTTTTTAATCTTGGTCACTCAGATCAGAGTCTGTTTTTTTCCGAATAGCTCTCTCAATGATAAGATACATTTATCAAGCTGATAACTCCAGCTCAACTGATCACATGATGAATCACATGTACGCTCACAACAGGAAGCATTATCTCACTGGTGTCATTTTGCATAAACATGTACCAACTTAATCAACGTTCATTGTATTTGTGTAAAATATTTCATAACATCCATTTTAAGGTGACATATATTTAAAATATAATACAAACCCATAAAGTAGAAAAATAAACCTAAACTGAAGCAGGAAGTCAATATATTGAAGATTTATGAGAAGTAATAGAAACAAAATCTATTTCAGTTATATTGTTGACGTGCAAACAAAATCCAATAAAATGTTCAAATGCAAATATTGCTTCAAATAATATAATATTTTATGATTAGTGATATTTGACACTATCACACCAGATGTTTGTAATTCATGTGTCAGAAGATGCTTTCTTCTGTTTTTGTGCTGCAGCCATCAGGCTCTTCATTAATTGTAGCATTTTAAGTATTGAAAATGCGTCAGGGAGAACTTTGAATAAGTTTTTGAGCAGGAGAATGAAAGTTTATGTAACATCCGTCCAAAAATTCAAAGTCAAAAGTAGGAGTGTGATGAAACCTTTTTTCTCTCCTCTCAAATTAAAACCATCACTTAGACACAGATGTGACAAATCTAAAATGCCCATCACAGCTTTCTGAAGCCCAAGGTGAGGCCTGCAAATTACTTGTTTAATCCAAACAGTGTCTCTAAATATTCTGTGTAATTACAGAAGGCAAACAAAAGCTAAATGCTTCAAATTAAATGCACTTAGTTGATGAGCTCAGGCCTGCACGTCATTCTCACAGTGTCACCATGAGGAGGAGGTGGATGACATCCACATGTTTGTTCTCCTTAGATTTATTTATTGTTATTTTTTTTTTTTCAGTTGTCTTTTTATGTCCATCCTCCTCATCAATGGCATCACCTCATGAGGGAAACATTTACTGAGAGAAGACAATATTTACATGCTGTGTCATTTTTAAGTAAGAAGATACAAAGGGTTTTTAAGATTCTGAACCTGATGTGCAGAATCAAAAAGGTTAATATTTTTCTGGTAGCAACATTTCTGATTGGCAGAAAAGTTACTCTAGAACATTTGTATTGAAAAGAAAACAAAATAACAACTTCTTCACAACATCACTTGAGCCTACAGCCAGAAATCTAGCTCCATCCGTGAGCAATGAAATGGAAGTGAACCTCCAGACACTGATGTTTGGGTCTTCTCCTGGTGTGTGTGGGTTTGTTGTCGTCCACCTCCTCTGTGTTCTGTGTCCTCTGGTCCTCCACCTGTGGCCTCAGACTGAGATTCCCCCTGTCTGAGAAGAAGCCTCGTCTCGTCCACGTCTCCTCGCAGACGAGACCCTATCAATATTGCCTCTGCTTTCGCGAGAGTTAACAGAGTAGTGCAATATTGCTTATAGGGTCTCGGCTCCGAGGGCTGTTCATCTTCCTCTAATGCAGCGGACGTCACAGGGCTTAATTCTGTCCGTGACATTACAGTGAGGGTCATTCTGCTGCTGCTGACCATTCGTCTCACTGATGGTAAACATACACAGTGATACGAGCTCTGTCAGAACTTTCAAGATCGTAGCTTTGCTGTGAGAGAAATGCAGAGTATTAATTGTCTTCATCCAATAATGTCATTTCTAATGAATCTGAGTGTTTTCTCTGCTGTGCATTGAAATAATTGTTTAGTTTAACATGATTTGATGTTTTTGTAAAACCTGATATTCACTCCCATTAATTCAGCGCTTTAATTGTCTCCTCATAAAGTGGAAGTGTAAATAAAATTATTTTTAACATGTGTTAAAAATAGGATTTGATATATGATGAAATGATAGTTGATGAAAAACATTTGATATCAGAGAATGATTTTGCATTGACCCATGTTGGATCAAGAAAATTGTGCTTTGATGTCAATTTTCCTTTTAATACAATATAAAATACTGAAAGAGTTGGTTCACCAAAATAATTTATAAAAACATATTTTCTTTGTTTCCTCAAGTGGTCCATCGATGGGTCAAAACCTAGAGGCATCGGCTATATTTCTGCCTCCTCCCAAATACTATGGAGGTGAATTGCAGTGTTTGGTACTGACAGCACTGGAAAGACATTTCCCTTTTCACAAGCAGTGTCGTTATAACAGTTTTCTTAAGAACTATTCCTTCTTGAAAGATGTTGACACTAACAACTGTGTATTAGCCAGAGTAGGAGCAACACTGTTTTTGTAAAGACCTTGTGCAAAAATTCTAACCACAAGTGAACTTCCATTCACCTCTCTTGAGTTGGATCTCAGAGACAGATCGATTGAAAACTATCTGTATGGCCTCTACAGATAAGTGGATATCAGTTTATTTTTGCCACTAGTGGACTGATCATTTAAATGCCACGTTATTAATGGAAGAATCTGCTTTAGCTTTAATTGATCATTGCTGATGATTTAGGGTTTTGTTCTTAATAACTGAAATCACCTTATATTCATCCTTATATTATGTCACTATAGACAGAATTTAAGAGCCTCAAACTAGAAGTGGGCGATCGTCCCCAAAAAAATCAAGTCATAAACTTTATTTAGACGGATTCCCGATATGTGAATCTGAATCTTAATTGCGATGTTCCAAATTTTTAAATGTAAGACTACTTCGATCCAGCCTATGGACTTTGCAGCATTTAAAACACAGTGTTCTATTAAAGACACCGGCTGATCTGTGCATCTATCCCACATTGTCCACAGCTGTGACTGGCACCTCATCCTCAGATAGAATGTGACCCCCTCTGTCCAACGTTGGCTGCTTCTATCGTATTTACTTCAATGCTCTAATGTGCAGGTGTTTTTGGACCCTGTGAGATCCAGATGAGTGGGGTTGTACTTAATTTCCTTTAAGGCGATTCAATAAATTGGCTATCACCTCTCTGACCACTGCCTGACAAAGTCTACAGACAACCATGCTTTGAGAAATTTCTCACTGCGCAGAACTAAGTCCTTTTTATTTTGCACCAGCTCCTCACCCACCTCATGTTGAACTTTTTCAAACATGTCCCACATGGAACATCCTATGATAGAGACGGGATAGAATGTGGCCAATCAGCACAGCTTTGTTGTGAGAAGTTATTTTGTTGTTTGTGAACACAGCATGGATCCATGTCATCAGGGTAGAGTGTACATGTAAAAAAATTTAATGATATCTAGAACTTGCTCGAAAAGTAGCTCATCAACACAGATCAATGTAAAATATACAATACAATGTAAAATATGATCATTATTCTATATGATTAATGATTTAATTATGAACCTTAATGACCTTCACTGTGTTCCTCTGATGATTGTCTTCATCCAGCGGTTTGTGTAATGCAGCTCAGCTCAGTCTGCTCCCACAGTTCAGTCATTCCTCAGCAAAGTGTTAAAAATCACTGCATCTTTGGATTAAACATATGGATAAAACACAGGAGCTGCAGAAAACAGCTTTTGGGGTTTTGTTTCTTTCCTTTTAGACTTAAAATGAATCCAAATGTACAACTGCAATATTCTCTCTTTCACTTAACACTGAATTGAAAAGAGACAGTTCAAAACTTGTGATTCAAAAGGACTTCACCTCCGAGGGCAGTGAGGACACCACCCTGCCCTTCCTGTGTCTGGACGCCCTCTGCTTGACACTCTTTCCCTGTTGCACTACTGTGGGAGCTGCAGCAAGCAGTGCAATAATGAAAGGGCATCAGTCAGCTGGGCCTAGCCCCCTCCCCACCCCTCAACCTGCTACTCTGCCTGAAGACCCCACAACCCATCGGTAACACAACACTGCCTCTTACCTGCCTTTATCTGGTGGTCACAATTACTTCAATAAAGGTGAGACTAAACGAAGTGCTGTATGTTTTTTATTCTGAGCTATATTCCTAAGGGTCATAGGACGCTGACACCATTGATGCACAGAGTTCCTCTGGAGTGAAGTTCTTTTCATCCCAGTAAAAAAACAGAATGACAGGTAGATAGAAAAGTAGCAAATTCAGATTTTAGACAATATTGAAACACGTAGACGAAAATAAAATAATGAAATGTGAGTTATAAATCCTATTTAAAAACATAGTTCACCCAAACTACATATGTTAAGTTACTTAGCCATGTAGACAGGTTTTGTTTACATTTGTGTGAAGCAGCTGGAAAGCCTCCCCCTCACTTAAGTGTACACACAGCCACGTATTTTGGGAGACCCCACTTTCTCTTTCTCTGTGAGGCCTATATTTCCGGGGGGCGTGTTTTGATGAAGGAGAACGCACACACTTCAGCAGATGTCATTTACCTTGTTTGGGTCAACAAGTGAGCAGTGACTCCAGTTTCTTTTTTCATTTCGTCAGTTAATTATACAATTTATTTAATCTATTTTGAAATAGTGATTTGTATCTTGTATATGGAAATGTTGGTAATGTTAAATTGTAAATGTATTATCTAAATTCATTTTGATATTACTCCTCTGCCCTCACTGTACGATGGTAGAGACCATATGTGGGACAGTAATGTAGGGGGTCAGTCCGTAACAAATAGGTTTTGGTTGTCTAAGTGTTTGTGAGACTTAACGAACTTTGTCAAACTTGTTATGGTCACTCGTAAAAATCCGAACTCAGTAAAAAAAAATCACTGCTCAGTCCTGCTAGCCACCAGCAAGACTTTAGTGCTTCTAACTTTACATCAGTGTGATTTCCACAAACATGTTTTCATTTACTTCGATATGGCCTATATGCATAAATGTCTTTATATTGGAGTGGAGTATATCTTAATAAAAGTAATTAAATACAAATTGGCAACTACATGAGTAATATGTATTTTCTGGGGAATACAACAAAAATAAGTGTATAAAAACGCTAAACAAATTGTGAATTATTGTTTTACTTGTGAGAAATACATAGGCTAATGATTTTGATTTGAAATAATTTGGACCTTTTTTGAAGGATATACAAAATTATGTATTTTATGTAAAACAGGATATGTTGTAGGTTTGTTAAACCAACCTAAAAAATACAACAAAACTAACATAGCTAAATGACATTTCTTCGTTTACCACCATCTTAGAGTTAGGGATATAAATACTAGAGCATGTGTCCCAAGTAGAGTTGGATATAAAACCTCAAAAAATATCTGTGTAGAAGTGGAGACTTAAAAAACAGCCTTATGTCTTAATTTTACTCATTTTAATTAGATTTCTTACAAGTGCTTGTTTACCGGCCTTTGTTTAGACTTTAAACAATTTGGAATTATTTGGTTAAATAAAAAGAAAGGCTTTATAGAAAAGTGTTTATAATTCCCAAAATAAGAAACAAAAGCCATTTCAGCAACATTAACGAAAAAGAAAGAAAATTATCCTTTATCTTGAGTGGGATCAAATCAAACAGATATTATGTACGTTCATTAAACTGTCTATTATACTATGACTTTTAACATATGACTGACTTTAATATCATTAATGTGCTGCAAATCATGATTCATCAGTAAATAATAGAGAAGGAAAACTGCTAAAACATCAAAATATTTTAAAAACCAAACCAAAATTTCCAGCCGTGTCATAGAAAGAACTAAATCATAGAACATATCTGAAGATTGACATGGATTACATTATACTTCATTTTGTTTCTGAATATGGTTTTAAGCCGCGTAGCATTCCTCTTTTTTCATCTTCAATAAAGAAGAAACTAATATGTGTTGGAGCTGTGCAGGACTCTGGCCCACATAGTGTCAATCAGCCGCAGGTATTACAGAAACAGCCTCCCTCAGTGACTGTGAGCAGCTCGTAGCTCTGCAGTGAAACAGTGAGCTTGTGTGGAAACAGACCCAGGGCTGTAGAAAAGTGAGGAACACGGGCGAGCTAATAGATCAACACGCCACTTCCTCCACAGAGGTGGGTGGTTACATTTACATTTCCTGTGCTCAGCCTGCTGGGACTCATGAGTGAGGCTGGGAACCTCCCTCTGCACCTCCACCCCATCAACCACTAAAGTCCCATTAAAGGTCAGCAACAGTGCACCTCTGACTGGAGGATAAAGGAGGACAAGTATCAGCAATAACTCACCAACATGCAGTGTTGTCAGAGATACACTTTCCTCTGCCTCGAAACACACCACACTTTCTCTACTAATTACTCTAGTTTAGTATTGTTTAATAATGAACTATATGCATTTTTGATAAGGGGTTAAATGCATTCTATAAATATAAATTGAAAGGAAATTATTTTGAGTGTTTTTATGTGACCCATTAAAAAGCATAGGTCGTAAATGCAGGCCAATACAGTCTGGTATCAACTGCACCAGTCACAGTGTGGGTATTGTGCAGCTCTGTGCACCTGTAAGCTGAAATCAGCGGTGGGAGGATCGTTTGCCAAATGATCTGCTGTCTTCAGACTTATTTTCAAACATACTTCTCCATATTTTCCATCTAGTTCCCATCCAGTAATTGTGGTGAACAGTTGAGATGGACCACTATATTGTTAAATATTCACTACTCAATTCCTGAATTCATCATTAGGCTTAAGTAAAGAAGTCAACACATAACTGTCAAATATAACTGTACTGATAAAATATCTTATTCTTAAGAATGGCTCCTTCCATCATGGTGCATTTTTCATCCATTTGATGTATTATAATATTATCCCTGGTTCAGGTAGTAACTACCTTACACAATGTCAAAGATGCACAAATGCATCATGTTTTATATTTATTGTAAATAAAAAAATATTGTACATTTTGTCATGAACATGAAAATTATTTCTCGGTGTCATATTACTGTCAGATAAACTAATCATCGTTTTCAAGAGCAGAATTTAATTTAGAGAACATTTTCAGCTTTTCAAACTGACACCATTTAAATATATGAAATATCTGTAGGTATAGACTGCAGAGCAGAATCATCACATGACCGTCGGTGCAGGAAGAAACAAACTGACCTGTTGTCACCAACAGATTCAGAGATGGACCATATTAACAGCTTAGATTAAGGGAAATGAGTGCAGGGGAATAGCTCTGGCTCTCCATGTGATGAATGTGTATCAGGTAAAAGACTTCTGGGTAAATAATATGATGAACATGAACAGTTTGTAAGATGTTTAAGTTTTGTATAGAACAAGACTGAAAAATAATCTGCTGGTTTTTCTTTCATCTTGTGTAGAATATTGATTTAACACAAAGGATTAGAACACTGTGATATTGTTAACACATCTCATTGGATAACAACCTGTAACTGTTGAAGTAACAGTTACTAGTTATTTCCTCCTCTGAGCGTTTTTTCTTGACCCCACCACTTCTGTGGTGTTTAGTTCAATACATATAATTGCAGTGAACATGGCTCAATGAGGCTGCTGCTGCATTAACATCCTCTGAATCCACACGCTCACACACACACACACACACACCGGACAGGCAGCTGATGCAGAGGATGCAGGAAGCTGAGGGAGAGAGAGATGCTGAGGAGCGCAGACCTGATGCATCCTCTTGTCTCCCCGTCTCTTTTACATGGTGACTTGTCTCCACCTGCTGGATTAAAGGGTGAGCTGCAACACCAGGCAGAGAAGATACAGCTTTATTTTTTGTATTTAGGAATCACAGTAAATTATTACCAAGGTTAAATTCAGTTTGACACATTAATTAAAAATTCTGCCTTCGCACAAATAAAAAAGCTCTGATTCCAAAAAACAAACAAGCAGGATGTTAAAGAACCAGTGTGTAGGATTTAATGGGATTTATTGGCAGAAATGGAATATAAAATTCTTAGTGATGTTTTTATCAGTGTATTATCACCTATAACTATGAATCTTTGTATTGACACAAATGCTTTATTTTTTTAAACAATGATGTTTTCAAACCTAAACAACATCCAGTGATTTAGCTTCATATTAGAAACATTCTCCTGCCATACCAACAGCTGAAAACACATCAAATGACCATTCATGTACACTGAGCATGTGCATGCTGGTGAAGCAGATTGTTTACTCAGAAGTTTGGTTTCTTAGTTACAGAAAATGCTTTAAACGAGTAACAGTAATGGTGAAAAGACCCTGGAGTTCTTTTGTTGGATCAACGAGGATGTGGAACTGTTACTGACAGTCAAGTTTAGCAACACTTGTAATGCATTACCCTTGAACATGGGTATTATAGAGGCATGAAAACTCTGGAGTAGAGTGGACGCCATGCATAAACGTAGCAAAAGTGATGCGTTTTATAACTGAGAAACATATATATGTATTTTGCCTCAGAATGAATCGTTCATATGTACCCAGGGAGACTTATCTTCTTTCTCATCCATGGCAGGAAGAGACTACCCCTACTTTGCCTCCAATTGGCTTGGAGTCGCTGCCTTCATTTGTTGGTAAGGTTAGGTTTAGGACTGAGGAGTGATTTATTAGGCTAAGAGTAACAATATCAAAGTAAACCAAATCGGAGGCAGGGTTGAGGCAGATCTTCTACTTAAAAAAAAATACAAACAAATGTGTATGTGTGTGAGTGTGTGTGAGAGACACATTGTCATACCTTACTTTTTGGGTACAATAAACTTGCACACGTTTCCTGGACACTTACGCTAACAGCTAATCCTCCTGATAGGGGACATGTGTTTTGAGACAAGCTCTGACCAATTAACTGGACTAAAGTGAGAAATTCGACATCAAGGTAGCCTATGATAGATAGATAGAGATAGAGAGAGAGAGAGACACACACACACACACACACACACACACACACACACACACACACACACACACACACACACACACACACACACACACACACACACACACACACACACACACACACACACACACACACACACACACACACACACACACACACACACACACAATATTCATATGTAAGTTTTATTTGACATAGGGCCTCTCACCATTTCAGTTTCAGTAGTCGCTATGTCCAGTTACCCAGCCTTGATTTTCTCTACTATGAATTCCTCTGAGGAGAAAACTGTAGAATAAATAAACCATACGGCTGCACTACACAATATCAGTGATTTTCAAACTTTTAGGGAAAACAACACCTCTCCTGCACTTTGCCTCAGAACACCCTGAGTGCTTCACGTGTACAGAGACGAGTCATTCAAATATTCTACATCATTCACACATAACAGCATTTGGTCCAGGTGAACTATAAAACCACCACAGCCACAGGAATCCACAGACTGTGCACACACACACACATACATGTCCATGCAGTGATGAGGTCAGAGCTCATCGTGGCGTATTAGCTCCTGGCTGGGCTGAATGAACACGCCCTCCATGGCACGCCACCAATTGTGCTGGTTGGAGGAGCTCATGCCGTGCACCTCCCGCTGACCGCGGATGGGATGGCCATACTGCTCGCCTGTCACGCTCAGGAAGACATCGGTGCCCACGTGTTTGAAGCGCACAGACTCGTCACGCTCCCAGTGGACGGCATCGCACTGCACTGTCCACAAATCCAGGTTGTCACCTTCGCCGTTCTCTCCAAAGGCACTGACCTCCTGACAACAACACAGACAGACACGGTATTGGCAAACTGATAGATCTGCTGCACAATTTATTGTAATGATTGTCAGTAAATTGTAAAGTGTATTGTATTGTGAGTGGATCCACAGCATGATTATTGTGTCTTCTGTGAGCTCCACAAGTGCAACAGTGAGCGTGTGTCTTTACCTGGTTATTAGACAGGGGTGAGCTGAAGTGGTGGGTGTGGAGGTTTCGACCGGTCTTCATGTGGGTGATGCGGATGGACTCACCACACCTGACGGCCACCCCCCGCTGACATGGACGGTTTGGCTTCCCACGAATCTGCCAATAACTGTTTGCATCGTCTGCGTTGTCCACTCCAGTTACAGACTGCTGTCCACTGCCTACACACACACACACACACACACGCACACACACACACGCGCACACGCACACACGAGTGGTAGATTTCACTGACAGACAGGAGAACTCTACTTTAGAAGCCGTGACAGTAGCTAACTAACATGAACTGTCTGCAGACATAGGGATGAGTCATGTCAACAATAACTAACAGCAGAAGCAGCTTCTCCACTGTATCAGAAAAAGAAAGAAAAATACTCCAGTGGCACTCAGACACCTTGGCCCTGTCCTTGGAATAACCATGCAATAACATGTAATAACATTATGATATACATAACTGATACCAGAGACTCATTTTAACCTTGTGACATTTGGAAATAATCATTGTTGAATAATAGTTTTGGTTCTTAAGTATGTAACAAGCAGAAAGATTTTTAAAGTGATTTTTAAATCAGTCAAGTCTGCACCAGACTTGACTGATCATGTGACTTGTCTTATGTAACATCTTGTGTAACTTCATTATATCTAATGTGTCCAAATGTAACACACACATTACAGTTATGTTAGTTCTTACTTGAAGAATAATATGAGGAGCCTGTTTTGAATGGTTTAAGAGTCATGTTACAGCCCTCTCTCTTCCTGAGCCACACAGGAGGCTGATTTGCATTCAGAATGTTGCTGTATCACTTTCAGATCCTCTGTCTGAATAAATGTACACTTCTCTTATCACCAAGTTTGGTAGGAGGTTGTTGTAAAACAGACTAATGTGTGAGAAGTAACTATTTACCATATTGATCAACAGTCATCCACTAACAATGACACCTTTAATCAGCTCTGCTGTTCAGGTGACACAGGCTTCAGGTTATAATGACATTTGAGACCTGTGTGTGTCCCAGTTGTGGGTCACACTCCAGAACCTCTTTAACCTCAGCTTAAATCTGGAAAAGGTCCCAGGTACTTGAGTACAATTACCTGGGTGTCCACTTGGTCATCGAACTTCACTAGACCAGGACTGTGTCTCTGTGCAGGAATGGCCAGAATCTGCTCATTTTCCTGTGTAGGTTCTGGCTCCTTCACCATCTGTAACATGATGCTGTGAATGTCTGTGGTGGCCAGTACCTTTGTCTATGCTGTGTTGTGCCAGGGCAGACAACAACAGACTCAACAAACTGACTCAGGATACCGTCTCAGTCCTGGGGGTGTACCAGAATGAATACGTTATGTCCCGTCTCGGCCTGCTGCACTATCCCTCACCGAGCGCTCCGAACATTTTTGTGTTGTTGTGAACGTGTCTGAGCGGAGAATCTCCTGCTGCGTTGTGCAAGTGTGAAAGGCAAACTCCACGGTGGTCCGGACCAGACTCTCCGGACTTTCTCATGGGTCTGACAACGGCTAACGACTGGACACCACAGGGGCTCCTTCCTTCCTGTGAACATCCAGATAGACAACTCCTCCTCTGTCTGCGCTTCTCCATCAATACTCTACTGTTTCACTACTCCTACTGTTGACCCACACTACACTTGTCATTCTGTCTCCCAACATTAGTCAACTTATTGTTGTTGTCCCTCTCATTTGTCCCATAGTTCTATCTGCACACTGCATTTGGTACATTTTTCTAATCACTGACAGTTTTTTTTCTTTGGCTAGATTGTGTTTCTATTTTTTTATTTGTTTACTTCTTTTTTCCAAACTGTGTGTAGAGAAATAGCCCATATTCACAAATCACAATTTGTTTCATAGGGCTTTAACAAGGTGTGACATCCTCTGCGCTTAACCCTCAACAAGAGTCATATAAACAAGAGATACAGTTTTGCTTTGCTTTGAATAGTTCTAGCAGGAAGTCTGGTGGTTTATATTTTGCTGACGTTGACACCAGTGTAAAAGACATGCACATAACAAGAAATTGGTCACATTACCCAAGTCAAAAGAAACACATAGGTAATATGTTAAAATGGAGACGTGTATCTTAGTGACACGTTTGATTCTCGACACTGCTGTGCTGCTTTCACACATGCCAAACTACATAGAAGAAATTACACTTTTAAATTGTCCTGCTTTCCGGGCAAAAGCAGAGCACTTCAGGAGATCACTCAACACGTCCCACTAACTGTTACCACCCCCTGTAAAATTCGGCGTGGGACAAATGTGGTGAAGAACGTCTGTTTTGAACTAAAGATTCAAGTTATATCATCTGTTCACCTGTTCACCTGCCATTACCCTTGTCCTCCATCCCCACAGACGGATTTGGGCCGCGGTCGTAGAGGACGTCATATATAAAGTAAATATAAATAAAGATATAGTCGCCACATCCTGCAGTAAAACATATTTCAGGGTCTAATCCTCACAGGCCTGTGGTTTGTTATTTATGTGTGTTCGCGGATAAGAGAGGAGACTTTAAATTGACAGATTTTTCAATGAGCTTCAACTTATCTTAGAGAACACAGCAGCCCATGTATCTAAGAGCCGGCAGCAGCTGGAGTCAAGCAGACACTGTTTAAGAGTCACCATGTTACCTGAGCCATACTTGACGTCGTGTGAGTGCAGGCGGACGTTGTGTCTGGTGTTGAGCAGTTTGACCAGGGAGCCGCACGTCACGTAGTTTAACTCCGACTCTCTGCCGTCACAGTTCGAGCAGAGCAGCAGCAGCAGCAGCGACCTGACCAGGACCTGCACAGTGTGGACGATCTCCATTTCTCTGTGGGTCTATTCTGTCACTACACACACACACACACACTGAGAGAGGATGATCTGCAGCTCCTGTCTCTTTCAAACGTTACTGCTGCCCTCAACCAATCACAACTTGACAAGTCCAAACACGAGGAAGTAAATGTCGACCTGTGATTGGTCGAGATAGAGTTTCCTCTTCCTCTGTTTCAGCGCACGCACCTTTTTCCCCATTAATATTTTTCATCTGTCAAGTACTAAACTACACTTTTAAATAATTGTTATTAATTACACTACAGCTGAAGGATCTACATTAAAAAGATATATATAAAATATATAACACGGTAAAAAGTTTGAACAGTTTATTTAGGTAGATCTTTTTTTTCAGTCCTTTGCTAAACGAAATAAAGCACCGTTTCTCATCTGAAAAAGGACATTGATATGATATGGAATGAGGCCATTATAATATTAAGTGTACTTCTGTTGGTTCATATTATTTTTTAGGTGCCCAAACAACATATTCTTAAGTAAGAAGAAACTTCCTTGAACAAATTCAGCAATTCTAATATACAGGTTTTGACAGCAACTCCTCACAACTGGGTAATTCCAAAATAAATACATAACACAAACTAATTACAACAATGTCTCTCTCTTTTAGCTGCAGATAATTTATAGATGAGTTTAAAAGAAAAACTCTGTGGAGCTCTGTTAGTTCCACAGAGAACCAGAATAACTGGAAGAACTAGTTTTGTTTGTGGGAGTGTGTGTTGAGATTTCTGGGATTACAGCCCCAGGGGGTATGTCACTAAAGAGTCGGGTGTTACATGGATATTCTGTCAGAAATGCCTCACAAGTAAAGAGAAGACCATCTCTAGTCTGATCTACCAACACAATGGTATTCTAAACCAATGTACATAAAGAGATTTGTGTTTAAAGAAAATGTCTGATTGTAAGAACAGTGTGGTTTGTCAGCTCAGTTATAATTCTGAACTAATAAAAGAGATCCTGTACTTTTCACCTCACCTGTGATAACCCCATTCATATTTGGCCTATTGATATTGTTATTACTGGAACAACATTTTTTTTAATTAAAAAACAGTGGGAATGTTGTCCTTCTCTTTCAAGCCATTCTGTTCTATACCTGATAAATGGGCATTTCAACTGTAATTCATCAACTTAATTAGTTTTTTTCCAATTTCTCCTTCTCTGGTATAATGTATCTGTGTTTGTGTGAGAAAAGCAAGTGATCCTTGTTATTAACTTGACCTCTTCCAAACTTTTTAAAGAATTTACCAACCTCAATTTTTAAAAGTTGCCAAATTGTTTTACAAGAAAATAAAATGTGGGCAGACCTGTGGCGTCTTTTTCTTAACTTCATTATTTATCAGTAAAGAGCTACTAAGCAGTATAGTAAGTAACTGAGCAGCACATGTTTAAAAGGTGGATAGTTTTATCTTAATGTAAAAAACCTAATGATCTGTAAGTGGACCATTGACTTTTTGGATCAGGTTGGGATGTAACATTTCATATAGTTGACTTTTTTGTTGACTATTTTTCAAAGAATATTACATGATGTCAAAGTCTCAAACTTTCAGGCTCTTACTCTTCAGTTCACTGAAGTTCACTGAAACATTCAAACTTAAAGGGGCATTGAAACTTGCTGATAGATGATAGGGGACAGCAACTGTATAATATGGGAGTCTTGGCCATTTTAACAACAAAATTCTGTAATATGATCTTTATGTCTCTGTACAAGGCTAGATATTGTATCATATTTAAAATCTATGAGAAAAGAAATGAGACTTATTTTTTCTTAAATTAGTAATAATCCTTCTTTCTAAAATTCATGTTCACCTACAATAAACAAAAGTGCTGAATTACCCCATCTCAGGCTAAGGCTGTTGTCAGGTTAAGCATCGTTAGTCATGACTGGCTGGAGTTAGGGATAAAGTTAGTTTCAGGTTAAGATAAGGGTAAACAGGTATGGACAGGAACACAGACCTCTTCACTTCCCCAAGAATTTATTTCTGAGCCTCAGATCCAAACGCTGTTGACTTCCTGCTATAGCACAGTTTGTCCTGTAGATGGTGTCTAGTGGAGAATTTAATCCTGACCTGGGTTGGAAAGGCAAGTGACTGATTAAAACCATTCAGCTGTGATTATTGTTTTCAGGTTAATCTTCTAACAAATTACGTTTTTTTCCATATCTTTCTATTTTATACAATGTATTTAGCAAAAGATTGACACAATGTTAATATGAAATGAATAAGTGGTGCTGTCAAACTTCAACTTCAAGACATGCTCTTGAATCAAGTTAAGGAAAACACATAATAATACTGACATGTTCATCCAGGAACAATGTGGGTGAAGACCCAAATATCTGAGTAAACGTGACATGTAGAAATTGGTATTATTTGGAAGATATAAGTCACTCTTATTGTCTCATGCTGATGTGTTAGACTGTAATAATAGCAGCCCTAAGTTAAACAAGAACAAGCTCCAATAAAAATAATATATGATTACTTTTCCAATTGAGACAAACATTGTCACATTGTATCAGGTGCACAATAAAGCTCTGAAAGAGGTGTAGCTGAGCAAAGAATTACTAAGTAATACTATTTAACAAATATTGCTAGAAATAAGAGATCTAATAGTGTTGGGCTGAAGTGATTAAATCATATTGGAATAAAAGGGACTGAATTGCAATAATAAGGATTGAATTGTGTTGGACTAAAGTAATCAAATTGTGTTGGAGTATAATGACCAAATTGTTTAATTTACTGTTATTGTTTCATTATTTACTAAACCAGATTTGAATTACTTTGTATCAACACCAAGCACTTTGATTGAACATAGTAGTTTGTGATGATTCAACACAATTCTGTAAATTGCTGATTAGATGAAGCAAATCATCTGTGTGCAAACAATGTTTTGAATTGAGTAAATCCAATGTGTACTCTTTTCAATGAAAATACTACTACTGTCACTACTACTACTACTACTAATAATAATAATCATAATAATAATAATATAATTATTATTAATAATAATAACAATAATAATAATATACTGCTAACAGGTTTACAATTGCAAGCCCTCAAATAGAAAGTGATTTCTTAACTGATAATATCTGATCATTTTAATTGCTAATGCCTTAATGGTAAAGTGAGTTCATGCTGTGTGAGCCCAGTTAAGAATCATTTTCTGCTCTGGTACACTGTGTTATTTCGTTACATTGACTTTGCAGTGGGTGTTAGGATTTTAATAATATAATTAGACACTATAGCCCCGAAAAGGATCGATTTTACACGCACCATGTTTGTACCTTAACAGAAAGAATTAATGTTTTGTTATGTGTTAGGACTGTAATCCGTGGCATACAATACACTGTACTTAAACTTGTTCTCATACATAAACCTTTATATATATTAAAGTATTCCTTTAGCTTTATTCAACATCACACATACATGAATGCACTGTGCTCATTAAGACACTGTGACCTATGCCTTAGAAAGAAATCAAGAAGCTGCCCCAGCTTCTGAAGGCCAGATAGGAAAGGCGTTGTCTTGTCTGATGAATACGCATGCTTACGCACACAGAACATACAGCCGATAAAGCAGAAACACAATGTTTCTCACTCCAATGAACAACAACACCGTATCTGCAAAACTACTAAAGACTCATAAAGCTTCAGCCGGATAAAGGCTTGTTTTTAATACACAAAACTTAACACTGTCAGAATGTGAAGATTTGCCCAGCTACTATCAAAGGAGGGACGAACCTGGGAGCGGCTCCTCATCATTGGTGGATTCCAGTTCCAAGATGCTGGGACCACGCCTTCTACCAACTATTATAAATATTGCACCTGTCGTCCGTTCGGGGCGACTCTTGACTACCCCGAGCTACTGACTAGAGCCGAGGCTGTGCATTGAGTGCCCATAGCTATGCTGTACCTTTTCATTGCTTCTAAATAAATACTTTTTGAACCAAGACCGACCCTTCTCATACCTAAGGATAAAAGAACACGACATGGGCTCATTCAGTCACAGGAATCCAGGTCAAAGTCAAATGGTCTCACAGATGTTTCACCACATGTGAAGAGCTTCTTCATCTGAACACTCATATTAACTCATCTCGTGTCCAAGCTCACTCCTGTGTTGTTCCTAATATAAAGACAGAGATAGCTTCAAACAATCACACTTATACACAGAACATCATCCCCCACTGCCCATGATCACAGCAACACACCAATCTGTTGTAGAAATCTTGTTTATAGGAGTTGTGAAGTCGGATGTAAGCGGAGGCCGTGAACGCACCGTGATCGGGTCAGACAGGACAGGTGAGTTTCATCTGCAGCTCACATCTGCTCCAGAACAAAAGGAGGGCGACTCACAGGCTGATTTTAACCTGAGGACCAACACACGGAGGAATAGCAGCAGGTAGGTCAGCGTCATGTTTGTTTTAACAACACTAACGTCGATTTAAACACGTAAAAACCGACCGACAGGCGAGATACGTTGCGTTCAACGAGCGTCTGAATATGAACCGCAGTTAATATTCTCCGTTGTCTCTGGTTCAGTGTCGAAGTGGCTGAGTGACGCTAAGTGCTATCACCAGTGCTGCAGTTTTCCTCAGGCTTTTTACCACTGGACGAAACGTTTACACAAGTAATGTTAAACTGCGAACTTAGTTTAGCATAGATTGGTGCTATTAATTAGCCCCAATGTAGTGATGGGCGGATGACACCTGAAGTAAACACAGCGACATCCGGTGGCCAAAGGAACAGCCGCCTTCACCATCTAGGCATTCATTAATTAAGTATCCTTTAAAATAATTTTTAGTTGCATGCCTTCACTGTTTCAAATGAATTTATAATTAATACTCAACTGAATTATAAAAAAACAAAGTGAATTAATATAAATAATGGAGGGAACTAGTTATCAATGTTATCAATGACCTGGTGTTTTATTATCCAGGACCTTTCAAAAGTCAACACACCAATGGTTTACTGTGGGATATATAAAGTTTACTTTGTCTGAACTGAATCGCACCAAGAGGTTTGTAAATTTGTGTCACTATGAAAGTACTTATTTTAATTTCATTTCTATCGTTATTTCTATTAGGCACAGGTTCTGCAATTACTCCGTATATACACTTAGTATTTTTATTTGAACTTATAATACACTTTAAACATGTATGTGTACATTCAATTATATTTATTTAGACTTGATAAAAATGTTTTTATTCAGATATTGTATTACTGTAATCTGGAGCAGGCTGACACAGGCCGTTCCTTCAGAATTGATAGTCCTATTTTATCTTATCTTAAATTGGCTGAAACTAAATAAAAGCCAAAGGGACAAGAAGAGAAATTGAATGTGCATCAGAAAAAAACCCACAACAAGAAGAACTGTGCACCACAAAGATTGGAGAAGTCAGTGAAGAGGCATGAAAGCCAGTTTTATGCTTCTTGTTTGCAGTCTGAATGAATGCTTTTTAATTGTATTTGGAGTATCAGAAAGTATCATTTAGTGTATAATAAGCTAAAACTACCCTATAATGAATCGTAATAATGTGAACGTCAACAGCTTACTGTTTTCTAGAGACTTCAAATAAGTTGGAATTCAAACATATAGAAATGATAAAAAGCTTTTATTCTTGTCTGCAACTGTAAAATTGAAGGAATATTTTATCATTTGTTTAAGTCCGCAATTTTACTGCAATTTGAAAAATATTGAAATGCACAGCTCAAGTTAGGGTCAAACGATGCTGATCTTGGAAAGATCTGTGAAAATACGAGGATGATTTTTTTTAAACAGCTCTGTACAGACACAATTCAGAAAACTGTCAAAGTTTCCACAGTGTGTCAAAAATATTTTTGACTGTTTTTTTACACCTGAATCTTTGATAATGATGATCCAATCACTAAGCTAAACAAAACTCTCAATTTATTTTAAAAAGATGACATATTTACTCATATTTTTTCTCTATTCATTTTTTATTAGCAGAAGTTTAAGTTGCCAAGATGATTTTTAACTGAAATCACAAAAAAAGTTAATTAAAAATAAGCAATCACATAATGAGACAAGTTGGATACAAACTACCAGGTCAGTCAAAAGTTTTTGACACAATGAGGTAAAAATATTTCTCAAAATTTCAGTTGTGTGCGCAGTTTTACTATGAAGAACATTTCAGGTGCGCTCACCTTCAGTTTGAGTTACTTTCAGTCACCAATTCAGTGTCATTTGTCTTCAACCATGACACACACCGTGAAATAAAAATATTTTTTTTGTTCCTGATGCCGGGGGTCATATCAGGCTCCTATATAATGTCCTCTCGTCTCAGAATACACTGATGTCTTTTTTATAACCTGTGAGGTCACCTGACTGCTTGGTGTTGGGTGGTGTGTGAATGCAATGTCACAACCATTAGAAATTCTGTTCAAAAATAAAGTATGATTCTAATTTTAATACGTATCCTTTCCAGCTAATATGGATCCATCTGTCGGCATCTGTTCAAACACTGTTTCTCTTTACAGCGAGCACAGAGACCAGGTCCGGATGTCTTCAGGAGGAGTTGGTTCTGTCACCAGGTTCGACCGGGTGCGAGAGGTCCCTCACTATGACCAGGTCCCTCTGGACCCCTTATGGCATAAGAATTTTCCCTTGCCCCCGGGGCCCATGCATGGAGCAGTGCAAGCTCTCAGCTTAGACCCACTTCCCCCTCCCCCTCTACCTGGTCAGCCAGCTGTTGGTCCTGAATCTTTCTACCCCTCCAGCGATGAAGACCCAACGGAGAGCGATTGTGATGCCATGGACATTAAGCCAGTCCATCGTTTTGTCCCTGACTCAGTCAAGAACTTCTTCCGGGGCAATAGTGGCACCCATGACAGCCAGGGGTGGTCCATCCCTCCGTCAACTGCCCCTCACTCGCCTGCACCCTCATCCAAGAAGAGTTCCAACTGCCGCACCACAGCAGGGGTCCCCTGCTCACCCCCCCACTCCGCCCCTCCATCTCCGTCCCTTCCTGGCTCCAATTGGGGCCGCAACGGAGGCTCCGGGAGCAGCTACAATGCTCACAAGGAAGACGGACTGCTACTGGGTGCTGAAGCCCTCAGCTCTGCATCTGCAGTGCCCACCAATCTATCAGCACAGACCTATCAGGAGCGGGTGGAGGAGTATCACCTGCGCTACGCCTACATGAAGTCCTGGGCTGGCCTGTTGAGAATCCTTGGCTGCGTGCAGCTACTGCTTGGAGCGGCTGTGTTTGCCTGTGTCTGCGCATATGTTCATAAAGACAACGAGTGGTTTAATATGTATGGATACTCCGGGCCACAGCTGTTTGGAGGACTTGGTGGAGGGGCAGGTGGATATGGGGGGGGCAGTTACTACACAGGCCCCAAAACTCCATTTGTCCTGGTGGTGGCTGGTCTAGCATGGATAGTGACTGTTATTCTTGTCGTTCTTGGGATGTCAATGTACTACAGAGCCATCCTTCTAGACTCTTCCTGGTGGCCACTCACAGAGTGTTCCATCAACCTTGTGTTGGCTGTGCTCTACATAGCAGCAGGGGTGGTGTATGTCAGGGACACCACTCGAGGGGGGATGTGCAACATACCAGTCTTCAATAATGGAATAAACGGGGCGTTTTGTCGCACAGAGGCTGGCCAGACGGCAGCCATCATCTTCCTCTTCATCACCATGGTGCTCTACTTCATTAGTGCAGGAGTGTGTCTGAAGCTGTGGAGGCATGAAGTAGCCAGGATGAGGAGGGAGGCACTGGAACAGGAGGTCTGACACACACATACACATACACACTTGAAAGCTATAGACCACTAATTCGAAGCATCGATATGAGTATAATATTAACTGAGTGTTTATTTGAAGCTTAATCTCTTAAAGCCTTGTCACAAAGAATGCTAGAAGGTTGAATCGTATGTTGTATGTAATGTTTTCTTCTTTTAGACCATTTTCTGAAACATACCATAGCTTTTCAAAGCACAATGACTGATAGTAAGTGTTCATAAAAAAAATTCTAAACCCCTGGATAGGTTTGTTTTACTCAGAATCCTGCACTCACACTCAAATAGCCCCTACTTGTGCTTATATTTGCTCTGCTTGTGCTCAAACTATGCTCTCGCACAGATTTTGTTGCATGGACACAATGGCTGATTCAGCTGCTTCTGTGCGCGCATGAAACAAACTAATAGAGGGCCAGCTTTAGTGTTGACAAATGACATTGTCCTGCCCTCGTTGTGGGTGTGTTGGCTTTACTTCTTTAAGAGTCCTGTACTGGAGTGCAAGTAACCGCCCGTAAAGGGGAAATCCGAGTGCAGACATTTCACATGTGGAAAGAAGCAGCGTGAGAAGAGCTGAGGCTGGAGCCCAGAAAATCTGTATGTGAGTGCAAGCTCACAGTTTGAGCACAAGCAGAGCAAAACTAAGCACAATAAGGGAATATTTGAGTGTAAGTGCAGGGTTTTGAGGGAAAGCGTTACAAATTTGACCATGAAATCAATGGGCCTCATTCATCAATATCTTCATAAGAATTATCTCAAATTTGTTCTTAAGAAGTTTTTTAAGACACTCTACCTCGGTTTCATGATACGTTCTTAAACTGCAGAATTGTTTTCATCTGTGTTCTTTTATTAATGAATGTCATGTGTTCGTATGTTCCTAATTAGCATAGGTAACATGCTGTAGCTGTGACCCATTTACACCAGTGTGTAAAACCTAAAGATCAGTGACTATTTTGGTGACTTAATATTCTCTTTAACATGTTCATATGTTATAAAAAGTGTTATCTTTTGCAGTATAGACAAAATATTCTGTGTATGTCTGTTCTTCTCTTCAACATTTCCATGTGTTGAAAAAATTATATTGGGAGGCTGAAAAAAAATATTAAATCTTATAGTTATTTAAATCTTATCATACAACTGTAGAATTAAAAGTAAATAACACAATAACATTGAATTGTTTCTTATAAAACTTGGAACACTGAACATATAATAAATAACTTACCTTCTCTTCTTCAAAAAAAACCTAGATGAAAACTACTGCATCATCATTCCCTCTGTCTATAGTAAGTATCAAGTTTTGCTTATTTTGTGTTCTAGTAGACGTTGAATTGTAAACAGTGTACATGAATTGACCACGTGACTCTGGTCCTCTGCTGCAGCTGGGTCCAGGCTCCAGGGCCTCCGAGCAGACTCCTCTCCCCACCATCCTGCCAGACCTCATGGACGCCCCAAACAACTCTGCAGCTGCTCCTGTGAGGATGCTGGAGCCAGAGATCCTGCAAGGTCACATACCATCCGGACACATCCCCAAACCTGTAGTCATAGCCGACTATGTGGCGTAAGTATTACCTTCTAAGTCACAATTTCCCAAAATATCACTTTTTATAGAGGCTCTGGATAGGAAGACACATATCTTTCATAAAAGATATAGTCCCTGAATTTGTTGTAACGCTCCATGGTTCCCACATCATCAAAGTTTTTAAGCATTAATTTAGTCAATTAGTAGAGATCGCTTGGACATTGTGTTATTTCTGATCCTCTCCAAGTGATATGTTGACTGTCTTGAGGGGAATTCTTTGGTGATCAAACCAAAATTGTGGTCGTAAATCACACTGTCCAACACTAAAGAGGTTTGGATACCTATATTCCAATATTAACCCGATTAATATAATAGTGTAAATAAGACACCGCCATGTAAACAGCATTTTCTGAATACCTTAACCAGACCTGATGACACATCCCTGGGTGTAAAATAAAAAGCAGTGGCAGCTTTTGCAAAATTTTAAAGAAAATGCTCCAAATGGAAAAAAGCATTGTAATTATTTCAGGTTGGGGTTTTAAAGGGATAGTTCACCGCAAAATGAAAATTCACAAATTATCTACTCTCCACTATGCCGATTGAGGGGTGGGTGAAGTGTTTGAGTACACAAAACACTTTTGGAGTTTAAGGAGTAAACAGTGTTCCAGCCAAATCCAATACAATTGAAGAAACTGATGATACATTTTTCAAACGCAATAAATAAAAAAATAAAAAACATAACATGCCTCCAGACTGCTCGTGTGGTGTCATTCAAGGGTCCGTAAGCCCCGACATTCAAATTCTAATTGAAAAACTGCATCATTTACGCCAAGTTTTAAGCCTAAAAGTAAGGAGTAACGATGCTTGTGGATGTAGCGATGCCCTTGGGCGAGAGCTTGTGTGCGTTTCCAGTGTGTGCACGCGAACATGAACACAGCTCAGAGGAGGATATCGGAGAGATTTAGGCGAAATAATCTCAATAATTGGGCAATGCTATGCTGTAACATGTAAACAGAATATGAATTTAATAATGTATTAACAACTCATACTCAACCATATTCAAAATAATGTCTTATTTGACTAGGTCAATACTAGGGCTGGGCAATTGACAGAAAATGTATCGAAACCAACATTTAAAACCTCTAACCGACCTAATTTTGTTCATGCCGTTTCCCAATACGTGCATTCAGGAACTGTCAGGTTTGCGCTACGTTCCGTGCTGCATAATACTGCCTAAGAACGTGTGTTTTCTTTTGTCCTGTTTCCCCAGGAAATACCCCAGCATACGCTCAGAGGAGGAGAGGGACCAGTACAAGGCTGTGTTCAATGACCAATATGCTGAGTATAAGGAGCTGCACAGTGAGGTTCAGGCAATGGCTTCTAAGTTTGAGGATATGGACGAGATGATACAGAATCTTCCCTCCCAGCCGTCAAGCCAAATGGTACAAATCTCACTCACATCCACACAAACAAACAGGAATACACTTGTATACACACTGCACAGCTATGTCCACTAACATGTTGCCTTGTTTCAGGAGAAGGAGCGGATCAGTGGCATTTTAATGGAATATCAGAGGAAGAAAACTGTAAGTAAACATCATAAACGTGCTTAATGATCCATCCAGTCACTTAGTGGATATTTCTTTTAAGTTCATGCTCTGATTAAAGGATCATTCTGGTTTATGTAAACCTCCCATAAATGGGACTTTTGTAGCTTCAATATTTGCGCTCCCACCTCTGTTATTCAGATTCAGGGGAACAAAGACTCTCACAAAACATTGTATTTTGGGGCAAATAGCATGAACCTCAGCTTTACAAATACAGCAGGTTTTTGTATTAATCATTTCAAACACTTGTCTCTGAGTCTCAATGAAAAGAAACACAGTGCATAGCAGCCTGGCAGAGAGCAGTGTAATTCCAGGGCATCTTGTTGGCTGAACTAATCACCCCTGATCTGCTCATACCAGTTTGTTCACTTGAGGCTTACTGTCACTGGGGTTATATTCTCTTAAAAGAAAACTTAAAAAGCTAAGTATGATGGTGGATCACCCAGTGGACCATCACAAAGAAAAGCGATTTTACTTTGTATTTATCTGAACTGGAGTAAACGATTGAGGCGCTAACTCTATTGGAAAGAGGAGGCAGAAATAGAACGGGCAACAAGAAAATTTACTTCCTGTGATCTCAGCTCTTCACTGCTGACTGAGAAGGAAATATTTGAGGCATTGATCAACATTGTTGTCCTGGAGACTTTTATTTCAGCCTCACCTAAATCCACTGAAGAGAAGAAAGAGGCCAGTTGGACAAACATGTATACATTTATAGACATTTTAACATGTAAAACCTTAATTGAGGCAGTGTAATGGTGTCACACCACTATCTGGTTTACTTCTTGATTAACCACACAAAATTACAATCGTAGCCAAGAGAAAAAGTTACAGTTGTGTTCGATAATTATCACTAGAGGTAAGAAATATCAAAATAAATAAATATAGACCCCAATAAGTTAGCTGACCCCTTCTGTCAGACAAGTGTTTGAAATGGTCATGTTCTATATATATACTGATTTGTATCAATCCTGATTTTCCTGAGGAGGTGGTGAGTGTATGCCAGGTTGAGATGAGTTAGAAATATATACGTAAATGTCTGAGAGATGTTTCTATAAACCTTTGACATCCCTCTATGTCCATGTGCAACAAAATGTATTTTACGAAAAATACTCCACCTTCACATTGATTCTATTCTGACCTCATTTTTAATCTTACTTACATGAAAGGATTTCTCTAGTCATTTTTTAGTGTTGAATGTAGCGAAAGCAGAGGCTTGGACATTCAGACTTTTAGCACAGGTCAAATCAGGGGTGTCTTTTTAAACCCTGCTTGTCTGTTACACACCAAATCTTTCAACCATGATGAACACAGTTTGTTATACAGACTTTCTGTTTTCATGATCTTTCCCATTCATTTACAAAAAATTGTAGACAAGTAATAATGCAGCACCTCATGTTAAGGCTCAGTAAATAATGCTAAATTTATTAACATCATTGGAACAAACTAATTGTTTACAAAATATATTGGGACCTATCACAACACCCACATTATTTAAATGTATTTGTGTCGGTGGTCTGAAAATGTGTTCAGGCACATAATTAAATCAGAGGAAGGCGGTTTTGCTTTTGACAACAAAAACCTGGTCTGAAGTCAGTGCTGCAGTGTTTCACTATTATTTTAATGATATGTGCTCCTGTGTAAAGCAAGTGAACCTCTTCTACAAAGAATCATTTCTCTTACTACCTGAAAAATCTGCCTGTATAATAACAATCCACAAAGGTGCTCCAGGGGTTTAAAGGGAATGGGAGATGGCACTCTGGATTAGTTCATGTTATGAGCAAAACCCACTCATGAGTAATTATGAGATTATGTGCAACCTTTTTGAACTATGCTCCTGGTGGGGCAACGTTTGTTTTCCCACTGTTAAACTAGCAAACTGTGCTTAACTCACTTGTGCCATGTGCTTTAGACCATGTGCTCAGATTGTTCAAATAGAGCCATAAAATTAGAAGTGAGTGTTCAAATTGGAAATTTGTGTATGATTGATGTCCAGGTTTCACCCCTTGAATTATTTCTTGATTTACCAATTTCTTCTACTACCTTCTACCTGATGTGGAAGCAAGAATGAACCTTGAAAAATCACACATTTATTGTATCATTTCCTTTAGAGACATAAGTGTGACATACAGTGAATTATTTTAACTTACAAATAGAGCAAGACCGATATTCGAGTAAACATTGACAGTGATAAACACTCAGGATGTAACAGATTAATACAAACCAAACAGATATACTGTAATTCCAATCTTTTGGATCAACAGATTTACTTTATACAGCTATGAAGCGCTGTTGAGTTTTTGCAGTAATAGTTTCACCCACTTGAGATCACTTGCCACAAATATCACTTGAACGTGAACTCCGAGAAAAAATAATTAGCAGCTTGACGGTTAAATAACTATTTACGAAATTGAAAATAATTAAATTTAAAAGACTGGTTGAGGCTGAAGTTCAGGACTGTATAACCCTTAGTTGCTAGAATTGGTTCCCCCTTTCAGCACCAAGGATAGTGCCACTCGGCCCGGAAGACCATTACTTAAATTACAGTATTTAATATAAAGTGATCACAAAATGCAACAGCACAATGAGCTGGCAACTTAAAAATGTCAGGACCATTGTCACATGAGTTGTTAGAAACCAAAACCAGGAGTGTTTGAATTATCAGTGTTGTTGTCATAAGCAATGAGTCACACGTGGAGAATGTAACCATGTTGTAATCAGCCGGCAGAAACAAGGAACCTAATTGTACATTATGAAAAAAGAGGAAGTAAAATGTAAAACATACTGAGGTCATCTACAGGTTTGATGAACTTAAATCTTAGTATTTAAGTATGTGGTGGACTTTCAACTATGATTTAAACTGGATGCTCAAAATAAATGCACTCAAATTATTTTGTTGATCACTCACTATAATGTATAATTATAGTGGCTGAAATAAATACAATAAGATAATTTAAATTCTGCTAGACATTATTTAATGGAGCAGTATATTATTTTACACATTATTTGTCATGAAGGTAATACTTATCTTATGACATTATTTGTAATGTAAAGCTTTGGAGAATCAGAAATAGTAACTTAATTTACAATAGAAAGCTTGTACACACTGGGCCAGTGGGGTTTGAAAGAAGGCATGAGGTATCTAAAGAGATGCTATAAGCTCTATTATGAAACTTCTAATTTATAAATTGTCTATTTTCATGCTCTGGCCAATCTCCAGTGGCCAGAGGCATACCCAACATGCTAGTCTGTACTGCCAAAAGTACTTCAACTAAGTAACAAATAAAGTTTTATGATAATGAGCTTTTAATTTAAAATAAAATACTTTCATGTATTGTATTAGACTGCCATGAACACTTTCCCCTGATATATAGGAGTGTCATCACCAGGAGAGGAACCAAAGATGAAATATATTGAATTATTTTCTGGTTTTTTTCGTCAGGACCCGACATATTTGGAAAAAAGGGAGAGGTGTGAGTACCTGAAGAACAAGCTCTCTCACATCAAACAGAAGATCCATGAGTACAACAAGGTCGCGGACTGGAACGATGGCAAATAAACATGGGGGTTTTACATTTAACATGACTCACAACACGTGCAGTCTGCATCACAGATTGTCGTGGTACTGATGTCATTAACTTGCCATTTCATCCAGAGATAAGATGATGAATATCAGTTTCATCACTGTGTCTCAAGTCTGGTATGTGTTTAGTCCAGGGTAGCAGAAAAACGTGGCGACGGATGGAAACTGTTCAACTGGCTCCTGCAAAGAGGCCAATCTGTGGATGTTAAAGAGACTTTGGTGCACATCGCTGGATGCATGTGTTGGCTGAAGTAATTACAAGAAATGGGTTCTGTGGTTGACTCAACACTGCCTGGAAGGATGAAGCAAATGATCTAGCTGTAAATAAAGCAGATGGCAAAGTTAATGAAGGCTGATGTATAAAGGAAGAGTAGCCGTGCTGCAACAGACAGAGGTGTCTGTAGAAGACTGTTGTAGGTAAGGTTAACAGATTATATTTGTTCGGATATGTTTCTATATACTGTACTCCGTGTCATACAGTGGAGGCTGATCTACTTTTCGTCATGTTATTAGTGTTTAGGTTTTAGATGGTCACTAAAAACTCCCCAGTTGAATTTATGAACCATCTCCCACCGTTTTACAAATGGTGAAGTTAAAGATTGTTGTTTTAATCATTTTTAGTAATTTGTAAATGTATTTGTACATTCATGTATTTGTACATTCATGTTTAATTGATTAGTGTTTATCTTTTTAATACCAATTAAGCACCTTTTTTTTTACATACTTGTATTTTGCCTTTACAAAAAAGAAAACTTTAACCATTAAACTACTGTTTTTGTGACTGTCATTCACTGTGGCCATTTAAGCTCAGTTATTGCAGGGCAGCGGCAATGAATGAGGGAAGCCAGTGGGGGAAAAAAGTGGAAAATCAAAACAAAGCTACAAGTTTCTATGTCTTTGTTTGAAATCATTGTTTATCCTCAGTACAGTAGAAATGTGAGGGTTTTATTCTCCTCTTCAGTGGCAAGAAAAGGTAACAGAACTCTTTGTAATCACCTGCATTTATGTATAAATTTGCTTCAACAGATCACACACAATTTAATCAAACAATTCATTTTAATCTAATGCAAATAAGTATAGTTCTTTTCCATATTGGAAACTTCATTCAAATTTTCACAGTGTGGGTTGGAAAACGTGTGTGAAACTCTCAGCTATTAACATCTGAAGCTAACAGCCAGGATTTAGTAAACCTGGATGTTTTACTTTTTGTTTTAAAGTCTACTGATACGAACCAATTTAACTGCAAAAGTATTGATTAGGTGAAACTGAAGCCCAGTGTAACAGCTAAAGATTTAAAGGAATCATTGGGGTTTAACATCTGTGGTCACGAGTCAACCACACACGTCAATGGTGAATGTGTAGAGCATGAGTCACCACTCTCCAGAGCAGCATCACTGTGACCTAAAATCTACCAAAGACACAATGAGACTCAACAACACTGCTGGGTAAATGTTCCGTCATGCAGCACTATGTGTACAGCATTTCATCATGAACCAGCTCTGAAATGTAATGGTTGGCTAACTTTTGAAAATGGTAAATGGGTGTGTTCAATAAAGACTCATAGTATTATCATGGTTTATGTTATAAGTTTAAGCACTTTGTGTTTGACTGTACTTGTGATCTTAGATCAGGTCACATTTTTGGGCCATTTAATGTAGAAAACCAGGTCATCGAGAGGGTTGACACACTTTTTAATACTGTGCAGTCTGATTAATACAGCTACACAATGTGTTTATCGAAACCAATAATAGTTTTGTTTGAAATTGTGGTCTAACTTTTTTTAAATATCAAATGAGGCACAATATGTTTAATTAATCTATTATTTTGAGACAGAGTGTCCATGCATTGAAAACTGAACTATAATTAGTGGTAACAGTGGTGGTGGAGGTAAACCAATCCCTTAAGAATCCATGCTTACTACTGAAGGTGTGGCTCTGCTCTCAGATGACTGGTCCTGTGGGAAATACAGGTTATTCTCAGTCTATGAAACAGTCAAATGCAGGGGCAGGGACTATTCTTTCAATCTAAAATGACCTGGATCAGAACAGCTCCCTTAGTTCAAAGTAAATAAAAAAGTCACTCACCCTCCTGAACTGACTAAGCCTGGAGCAATGTGTTTTTTACGGGATCAAGTTTGACAACACTGGAGATGTCTTACACAACGAAACAGCCTTTCGTAATTCACTTCTGAAACTTAGTCCATTTGTCACAATCAGAATGAGCATTTACTGAGTGCAGCATTTGTATTTAGTGAAATAATCCACATTTATATTATGTAGGATAAATAGGTAGGATTTCTTACACATGTTTATGCTTTATGTAAATTAAAAACATTAAGTTGATAATACTGGGGGGGAAATTAGAACAGATGGAAAAACTTTAAAATGAAAATATTGACACATGAGCTCCGTTTTAGTCATTAAATTTAGCTAATTCAGTCACAATTTAATACAAGCAGTGTTTATACTCTTTTTAGATTGTCTATGAAATCAATCATATTGATTAATTTCTTACAAACTGCAAATATTTTTTGTGTAAACTGAAAACATTTAGTTGATAATACTGGAAAAATATATATAATAGACGGAAAGTTACTTGAAAATCTAAATAAGATGAGGTTTGGGCCTTTCAAATAGAGTTTAAAGCTGCATCACATCCAACTCTCTTTTAAATAAAAAGATAGATGGGTGGGTGGCTGGGTAGATCGATAGATGGATGAATGGATGGAGGCCTTTTCCTTGTACCTGTGGTGAAAACAGCAGGTACAGAGAGAGAGAGAGGACAGGTTAGTCCTGTCATACCTGGGGAACAGCTCACGTGACCGGCTCACACCTGGAGGCGCGTCATTTTTCTACTCCGCGAGTGCGCGCTGCAGAGTATGCGGCCGCGCGCTCAGTGTTTTAGCTCAGCGTCGCTTCTGTTTGTGTCAGGATCAGACGGTGCATCGTGTACAGGTGAGTGTGTTTCAAATGTTCAGGCTGTGTATGAGTAAAATAACCCTTGGTGTCTGATACACAGACGAACTAACGGGACAGAGATTCGACATGAAAGAGCTTTAAATGTACTTTGTGAAATCTTGCGTTAACAGCAGCAAATTACAAAACATCTCAAGTTTAATTAGGCCGACGCCATTTCTTAGATTAAATGTCCCCGCAAATTCACCTGCCTTTATTTTCTTCTGCGTTTGTTGAGCAGTTTGCGTCATTTTATGTTTTTAAAGACTGTTTTAGCTGCATTTCTTTACTCTCTCGTCTTTACTGATGTTTTTTAAAATACAAACGCCTGGAAGCTGTGTTTGTCTTTAGTCTGTTTCCCTGTGCACTTTAAATGTAAACAGAAACTAACTGAGCAGTGAGGGAGTCTCTGTTTGTGCGCCAGAACATCTCCACCCACATGCTGCTGCTTTGTTTCACCACAAACAACCTGTGATGACTGTCTTCCTCAGCAGATACCTGAGGAAGGTCACTGTTTCTGTTGTCTCTCCACAAAAACAACCAGAAGTACTTTGATCACACAAATCCATAGATTCTAAATCCCCTTAATTCGGTGATTTATTAAATTATAAAACAAAGGGAAAAATCCAAATCTCCGACTCTGTACAAATGTTTATTTAATTCAAGTGAGCCACTATGATCTGAGAGGCATTTGTAAGTCGACAGTGCTACAGTAGTTGATCAAACGGATGTGTTTCTATTGTTGGGGCAAATTTTGGATATAAATTTAAAATATGAGTAATTCTGTTTTGATTTTTAAAGTAATGATTTACAAAGCTATTTCTGAAGGCTACAAGTGTGAAGCTTTTTTCTTGAGGGTATAATTTGATAAGAATATAGGCAGGCAGGTACAACATGAGCATTTTTTCTTTGCCGTAGCCAGTTCAGTCGCAATTTAATACAGTGTTTAGACTTTGTTAACATTGTCTATATTGTGCTTATTGTATGAAAATCAAAACATTTGTTTTGAATGGAGGGGTCCATCCCCCATGCTCTCTGTGGAATGTTCTTACTTCCCACACATAAGTAAAAGACTTGCTGTGTTTTGTGTTGTCCTGCAGCAACTTATTTTCAGCAGAAATGTATAGCACAGAGAATAAAAAAATGTAAGCACTGAAAGCAGGCATTGTAAATCCAGTTAGAGTTATTGTTTACTTAATTTTGTCAATTTGGACAATGTATTATTTGATGAAAGTTCTGGCTCTTGTTAGAAACAAAAAAGATTTTCCAGAGAAACCTTTGTATATTTCTCAATGTTAGGTTTTACAAATCTTTCATTTTAGTATTAATATCAATATTGTCATATTGGCACTAATATATTGAACATTTTGAAGCTATACCCAAACATAATTTGAGCAACACTATAATCCATTTCTCTATAAATGTGTTTACAAATGAAAGCAAAGCTGCCTGTGGGGCAGGAAAACACATTCCAGCGCTTTGTAAAATTGTGACATTAATGTAAACGATATTTGATGTGCGGCAAATAGTCTGAAAATTAGCATTCGTTGTCACTGTATTGAGTTTGATGGAGAACACAAAGGATGACACAACAGTTGATGTGACAGTGATACTCATGATTAGCATTTTACAGAAGTCATTTTAGATGAAAAGTCAGCAGTTCTGTTTTCTGTTTTTTTTAACAAGGTGAGTGCCAGCTGGATATCAAAATGCCGAGAGACAAACATGGCCCCCCCCCATACCCGGCAGGTGGCAGTAAACAGTAAGTCGACCCACATCTTTCCCTTACTACTACAAGTACATGAGTTCACACCTGTCACCTAGGACTGACCACTTATAATCAGATCTTATTTACCTGCTATCTACGCAAATAAACACGGTGATCAAAGACCAAGACTCATTTGAAATAGTAAAAGAAAAAAATAGAAGATCAATATGTGGTGGTCACTGTTAATTGTAAAACTACTTTCGGTTTGTGGGTCAGAGACGGTGGTCCTTTAATGTGGTCCAGGACACATTCATGTTCACACTGAAGAATGTGGCCACATGCGTCCCACTTCTTATTATGGTCTGAGTGATCGTCCTCAATACGTCTTGGGTTCATTCACACCTCTACTTAGAGCTATCCACTTGTGATTGGATCTGTCATGTGAGGCATGAACAGACTCACACACTTGAATAAATTCAGTTGTAGATATACTGACATTCACATCACTTTAGATTGAGCTTCTTCTTTTTCTTCTTCTTCTTCTTCTTCTTCTTCTTCTTCTTCTTCTTCTTCTTCTTCTTCTTCTTCTTCTAGCAACTGAGGGCTCCAACATTCACAGCATAGTTGTTTCCTCTTTCCAGACAACCCTGTCTCCTAAAAATTACATTTCTGTCCAGCTAAACTGCTCCAGCAAATATGATTTCTATTCCCTTTGAGGATGTGTTTTGAATTTACATATTTGGCCAGGCACTACTATGCTGATACTGAACTGGTAAAATGCTCAGAGACATTGTGTTCATTTTCAATTCAAGTCACTTTTATTTGCATTGCACATTTAAAAACTACAGGAGTTTTCCAAGTGCTCATCAATCACAGCAGATGGATTAGAACAACAAGTATACATTAGAAATGGAGGAATAAATAGCCTGAGGATAAAATCACACGACACACAAGTGCTTTTAGCAGAAGGCTTATTTTTCTATTTTGTTTGATCTGGCTCAGCATTACCACTGAAAAAGATACTCAATAAATCAGTCAATCCAAACAAATTATTCCCCACAATTTGGATGGTTGTTTATGACACATTCTGATTCAGCTTCTTGAATATAAGGATTTTCTGCCTTTTTAAAATATCACTTTGCATTAAATACATATTTCTTATTTCTCTACTGTTCACACAGGCCATGAAACATATTTTAACTCAAGCCCCATGCAATCTGTATTTCTTTCTCGAGAGGAGTTACATTTTTACTTTTAGTGTCACTGTGCACATGTGTGTTATTCAATGACCCCTTGTTTTTCACCATTAATAATTTAACTCTGTTATGACCTCCTTGTATTTTAAAGTGAATCTCTGTGGCAGGAGCTGCTTGATTTGACTTTTTTAAACCAACTCTGTGTGAAATGAAAATTATGGCTGTGTTTTTTGCTAATCGGATGCACAAAAACACGTGAACGCCAACATTTAGGCTTATTTGTAATCAATTAAAGCAGTCAGGAAAGCAGGACTCTGTAAGTTTACCAGATGTGCATTGTAATGTCAGCCGCAAGCAGGTACTGCTATTGTCTTTTGGCTTGTGCCATTGACTGACCATTTCTATTACAGAACACATGTACTTTTGCAATGGTTGAAATGTCATCCAGAACAATGACTTTAATTATTCCCCACCTCCCAGTGTAATTTTACTCCTGTTCACATGGGGCTTAAAGGAATAGTTCACCCAAAAAAATTTTAATTCACTCATATCTACTCACCACTATGCCGATGGAGGGGTTTGTGAATAGTCCACAAAACACTTTTAGAGTTTCAGGGGTAAATAGCGTTGCAGCCAAATCCAATACAATTGAAGTAAATGATGACCACTTCTTCAAACACTTTTAACCCCTGAGACACCAAAAGTGCTTTGTGGACTCAAACACTTCACCCACCCACCATCAGCATAGTGGTGAGTAGATAAGGAGTGAATTTTCATTTTTGGGTGAACTATCCCTTTAACACAAAACTTTTCCTCTTCATCAATTATCAGTCAGAAATAGATGACCCTAAAACAAAATGTTTTCTTCATCATCAGTAGGACATGTATTGTAAGTTGTCACCACGTCATTTCAGGTTTGTCCAGTATCACTGGAATAGCTGCCTTCTATTTATATCATGTTGTGTTTGCCATGACTTTTAGTGAGGAGGTGACGGATCACTCTGTTACGTTACAACTCTAATTGAGCTCCTCTCTCCACCTTTGTTGCAGCCACAGCAGCAGACACAGGCGCAGTGAGCTTGTGTCCAACCCAGCCTTCTCCTACTACCCAGGAGACAAGATGCTTCACTTCTACCGCTGGACCTCACCCCCGGGTGTGATGAAGATATTGTCTATCATCATCGTCATCATGTGTGTGGCCGTGTTCGCCTGTGTGGCCTCCACGCTGGCCTGGGACTACGATATGGGTCTCATGGGTCTTGGAGGTGGAGCTGGCTTGATGCCAGGTTATGGTGGTGGTGGTGGTGGCGGCACATACGGTAGCTCGTATGGCGGTTCATATGGCAGCTCCTATGGCGGCAATTACGGAAGCTCATATGGAGGCGGCGGTGCTGGCAGTGGCAGTTCCTATGGAGGAACACAAATGGATCCCAAGACTGGCAAAGGCTTCATCATCGCAATTTCAGCCATTACCTTTATAGCTGTGCTCATTATATTTGTGTTGGTTGTCTCGAGGCAAAATGCTGCCCGCTCAGCAAAGTTCTACCTAGCAACCATCATCATCTGCGCCATCTTAGCGTTTCTGATGATCATTGCCACTATTGTGTACCTGGTAGCCGTGAACCCAACAGCTCAGTCCACGGGGTCTGTCTACTCCAGCCAGATTCGCCAGCTGTGTTCCCAGTACCAGACACAGAACCAGGCCCAGGGCATCTTCCTCAACCAATACCTTTACCATTACTGTGTGGTGGAGCCTCAAGAGGTGTGATATACTTGATTATGTTTTTTTGAGTTTGGGTTTGTGGTTCTGTGGGGCAGGCTGTAGTTCATAGCTCCTTGACCAAGAATCCAATAATGTCTCCAGTAATAGATAATCACCGATATTGCAGATTATTCTGTATAATTAAAAGTATTTTCCCACTTAAATTCACAAATGACCATGAAAATAGAAATATTGCTTCAAAATATTTGATAAACACTAAAGGAAAAAAAAAAGGTTGCTAGGAGAAGCAAACCCTGCAAAAGTGTTCATCCCTAATTTTTCTTTTTAAAATTTACTTGAATTACTGAAATCTGCCTGTATGATGAAACCGTTTCTTCACATGTCAGAGTTAAATCTCAATCAGGTTTAGGCAACTCTAAATGTCTTAAAAGATAATATCAGTGTTGTTTTTACAAGTTTTAGACTTACAAAATATCACTTGTGCTTTCACATTATCATTGCTAACTATTCACTAAAGTCAATTATCTAAAGTGTCTCTGAATGCTTCATCCAGCCACTCTGTTTAATTATTTTAAATTTGACGACTGTAAAACGTCATGGTGAAACTGTAGGTAATCCATCACATTCAACGACATGTCTCTGTTGCTGACTTGACTTTGAAGGACACACAGATTAAGAGGAGTCCTGTGGTGTACACTGCTCATGTCCTTAAGATCAGTGACGGATAACAAGTAGCAGATCACAGCTTCTGCATCTGTGGATTTTTCTGAGTCAGGACTTTGTTTCCACTTAGATATGTTGTTGAGTTTTTTAATGATCGATTTCTGTTTGAGGCTGATGTCAAAAGTTTGTAATTTTGAATGGATTTCTATGTGCTCTTCCACCCCCATAGTATTTACTATTCATGTAAGTGAGTGTAATTTCACCCCAGTAACATACAGTGCTTTGGTTCCTGCAGGCCATCGCCATTGTCCTGGGCTTCCTTGTGTTTGTCGGTCTCATCATCCTGATGGTGTTCGCTGTCAAGACTCGCTCGAAGATCAGGCACTGGGGCCCAGAGCGCATTCTCTGGGAGGAAGTGAAGGTCATCACAGACGTTCCACACAACAGTGTCGGGGAGTGGGTGAGTGTGTGTTTGTCTGCTGTGTACTTGTATGGCTTCACATTCTAAGGACCAGTTTTGGAATTAGGACATTTTGTCACGTTCTCATGTACTAACATATCTTCAAAGGCTTTAGCCTCATGGTTATGATTATGTTCAGGGTTATGGTAAGGGTTGAGTTTAGGTATTTAGTTGTGAGGGTTGAGGCAAGGGAATGCCTAATGTAAATGAGTTTCCTTACAAAGACAGAAGTACAGGTAGTGTGTGTCAGGTGACAAACAGGGCAGGTTGGATGGTTTCATTTAGCAGTTTCTGGGTGTGGTCTTGGAAGTTACTTGTGCTGTGCTGTCAGGATGATTTGTTCGAAAAATAAAAACTACAATATCTAAACAACACTTTAAATTCTAATGAGTGGATGTGCAAATTAACATAAATAAAATCTTGTGTTCTCACATTTCCCATAATTAAATAGTCACGGTTTGCATTTTTAGGAAATTGGCACCAATGAAAGTGTTGACCTGAAAACTAGTTTCGTACCAACATAGTTTTCATTCCAGGTGTGTGAACTTTTTCAAACATTTCAGCAGTGCTGGCTGAGGGACTTTGTCTCAGGCTTCCTGTTGATGGTAATGATGGTATCAGTAGTTTTCAAGCATGCAGGGAAAAGCAGAGAAACCGGTTAGTCCTTGTTGATTGAGTGTTTATCTTATGGTATGAACTGGTTTCTATTGCCTTAATGAGTACAAGTATCAGAGGAGCCTGAGGAAAACCTGACCGAAACCTCAGGCAAGAAAATAGTAGGTTGCAAAAAACCTATCTTTGTAATACAATGACTAAAATCAAGGGGAAAAATCTAACTAAATAGCTCGAGTCAGGTAAAATATTAGTTTGAAGAGGAAAAAGAAGTTCATTTTCTGTCGAGACAATTGAAACAAATCATGAGGTCAAGGAAGGGGAATTTGTTAAAACTTCGGAAAAGACAACTGCTGCGATAAGACAATCCGACTATGCTCATTTTCAAAACTTCACGGACTCTGTTTATTGAATTTTAGTCCTACAAATCAAAAAAGCTTTTTGTCAAAACAAAATGAGACCTCAGGAAAGGAGGTTTTCAATTTAGTGGAATGACAGGATGAGGTGAGGAGCTGCCTGAATAAGTACATACAAATTTTTTTGAGACATTGTGAGGTTTGAAGAAAAATCAGGACATAAAGTAAAACACAGTTGCTTCAGACTAGCCATCGCACAATGGTTATCTGTGGACATCTGTGGTTTTAGTGACCGATCAGACAATGCACATCAGGTAACCTCAACCTGTATGTGCAAAACTGCAAGATTCAATTTTGTCAAAGAACATGAAAAGAGGCCTGATGACGATTGGCAGCAAATACATGTGAAACCAAAATAAATCATTTGGCTCAGTTGGTGTAAAGCATATTTGTGTGGAACTGCGCTAAAAACAGGCAGCCTCCAACATGACAAGCACACTGCAAAAAATCATGTGTAAAGAAGAAAAAGTGAAAGCTATTATCATGTTGATTATTTGTCCATGCTCATCTTGCTTTAGAAAAAGATCAAATTGTATTAAATGGACATAAATTGTAATGTAACATTAACTTTGGGACATTTTTGTTGTACACTGTATATACACTGTTATATCGGCAGTAACTAATACTGATGAAAAATTTCTGATGCTTCAGGTGAACAATGTGACTGGTGACCCAGAGATAATGTTGAATGACTATAATGACAAAGTTGGGGGTTCCAGAGACTATCTGGACCGACTGGATAACAAGCCTCTCTACCTGCCAGGGTAAGCTGTGCATCTCACAGTACACCTCACAAGTGCCTGTTGTTTGTTTGCAGACTTCCTTCAGTTAAATATGAATATATTTACACTGTGCTGATGGTTTACTCAGTATACCGTCTGAAAAATAGTAAGGTACTGCTCATGTATATTGTTTGACAGCCCTACAGTGAACACAGTCTCCACGTATAAGCAGTCTAGGACTAAGCTCAATTAAGTTTAGTATGATTAAGATGGAGGCAGGTGGAGTCACACTCAGCTGGGACAGCTTTCCTTCATCCTTCCCTTCCTCCAACAGACCCACTTTGATAATGTTATAGGCAGAGCTTAATTCCCAAATCAGGATCCTAGCGTAGTATCCTGAAGAGTCCAGGTGCTGTAGGATGAAGTGGAGGGCCATGTTGACAGCACCGTCTACAGCCCTCCTGCCGCCAGGGGACCTAGGAGTGGGTCGGCATGTGAACCAAGAGGTACCTGACAAGGCTGCAACAAACATGTATAAATAAAATCAATAATTCTGTTCACAGAGATTCGGACATAAGCAGCTCTGTGGGAAACCTGAAGCCCCGGCTGAAGGACTATGACACTGGTGCAGAGTCTGGAGATGACCTGGAGGAGGAGGACTTCAGCACGTGAGTATGAAGGGATCTGTTAGCCAACAATTGTAATGATTATGACATTTGTGTTGCTATACCATAAATCCATCTTGTGTGCACTGCCAAATGTATCTGTTAGAGGCCCTACTGGAGGCTAATAACTTATTACCATGTGGGTTAATTTCATTCTGTTCTCGTCTGAAGGTTGTTTCCTTCCATTGTGGATGAGCAAGAACGTCTGACCTACAAGCGGGAGTTTGACCGGGATCACCAGGAGTACAAGGACCTGCAGTCTGAGCTGGACAACATAAACCAGGACCTGGCCCACCTGAACAGAGAGCTCGACCGACAGCCTGAGGGCAGTCCACAGTTCTTGGTGAGTGGTGACGTGACAGTTTTGTGTCTTTAAAGTGATGATGACTATTCCACCCCTCTGTGTACGATGTGTGGTTATGATTACAAATAGAATAGGTTTAGACACATTTAAGAAATTCAAATAATAATGAGAACAATTGTAGGAAAACGGTCCATATGCGTCTGAAAGTGAGTTTTGGGTTCTTTTTAATCATTAACCTAGAACTACAAAGTACATTTAGCCTTTTTGATTAAATGTTCCAGAATCAGAAATGTTTTAATGTTTTACATATTTTTTTTTTTAATATGATGAACATGGGTACTTCAGCTGATTCACAAAAATGTACCAAATGTTTTTATGCCTATTAACGGACAGTGGCAGGGCATCCAGGGACGGGGTCAGTTGGGCACTGGCCCTAGTTGATTCTGATTGACCCCTGAAGTGCCCCTGTCCTGTCAGTACTAACCCTAACACCTTTTTTTAAAATAAACTTCTCACTTACAACAATAGTAACAATAAATATGACAATGTGTTAAGAATTTGAATTGTCTAAGCTTATGTGAAGAACACAATGTGCTTGAACAAGCCACAATTCGATGATGTTTGGCTTTGCTCAAAGCTATTGAGCTAACAGTAAACAAAGAAGGACTTAAACGTGCACCTTACTGAATCAGAAATTCACACATACTACCATGGCAAACCAAATGAGTTTATAGTTAACTGAATTCCCTGATTCAGTGTTTCGCCGATCATGACTGAAAATACAGTAAGAGTGGCATACTGTCATAGCCAGATTTAGACCTTACTATGTAAAGTGCCTTGAGAGAATATATGTTGTGGTCTGGTGCAAAACAAATACAATTTCATTTAATATTTGGACTGAAAATTTGGTCAAGGGTTAGAAAAGGCTGAGAAATGTTAGTATGAATGGGATGGTGGAGTCCTCTGATTGGTCAGATTGTTAACCCACTGTCGTCCTTATCTCAGGATGCCATGAATAAATACACCAGACTGAAGAATCACAAGAAGGTAATGTACACACAGTGCTGTTCTTTACAGTATAATACAGTCCTCTGGAAATAGAGAAAAATATGTAAATGCTTGAATTCTTTTCTATCCTCCGCAGACCCCAGACTACCAGATAAAGAAGAAGAGGTGTAAATATCTCAGGTCCAAACTGTCGCACATCAAGAGGAAGATCAGTGACTATGACCGACGACCATGAACCTTCACCGCTGACCCATTCACAAAGGGAAAGTGACTAATCTGTCACTAAACCGATATGTGATTGTTATAGTGAAAAGCCTGTTGCTTTATATTACATCTGTATCGAGCCATGGAACTTTTTCAGAGACAAGTAGGTGAAGGAAATATTGATGTTTATTTTTTTTTATAGATATCTATCGACTTTGAAGGTTCTTAACCTCTGTAAGTTTCTCATGAAAAACTATTTTAAGGAACAATTAAGGTGTGAATATCTCCTGAAGTTAGAAAATGAGGGATGTGATGTGAAATGTTTTTGTTTCAGTACTAGTGAAGCAGTTATTGTGCTTCTTTTATAGCTTTTTAAAAAATCATGTTTGATACTTTCCTGTACAATGAATGTGCAGCTTAGACATGAATTTGTGTGATATGAAGTCACTGACCACCCTTTGTAAATTATGTTAATTTTTTATCTTTGCAAATATTTTAAATTGTTGTATAAAGAGCTTTTCTGTACTTATTTTTGCTGTTTTATGTAAATGAGGAAACCTCGGTTCTCAAATGGAATCCCCCAAATGTAACTGAGTCCTTTCTTTTAGGGTGTGTAAACAACATGTCGGACATTCTACTTCTAATGTACTTCAGCTCATTTTATTCAAAAGTCAATAAATTCCTTCCTCCCTCTAACTATTTCACTTTGTCAATATATATTTTTTAATAAATTGTATTCATTTAATTTATTTCAAAGGAACAGTGTACAGTTCAAACATGTCCATTTGATTGATATCAACTTCAAGTTAATTCACGTACTCTGAGTACTGTAACATACAAGGTTACACACTGAAGAGCGTACAAGACACAACACAAGTTTACATGTTTGTCTATTGAAATAAAAGCCAGTCATGGGGACCATCAGTTAAATGTTAAAATCAGTTGGTGCAGAGCTCATCAGCTTTTAACAGACTTTTTAAGTTATGGAAAGTGCTGATGGAGCACTGATTTCAGTCATTGTCCATTCATAAAATCATGCAGGTTTCTTTGATCTGTACATCATGTGTATAAGTTGGTGGTATAAAGGAGATTGTTGTATTACTGCGTTTCCACAGAATTTCAGGTGTCACTGTGATGTGGTAGATATAATAAAATCAGTGCTCGGAGGACTTGCATTCAGCTGGTGCTGGAATGCTACCACCATTACAGTGAGGGTGGAGTGGATCACAATTTTAGGAGGAAGACACAGGCTGCGTTCAAATAGGTCAAAAAATTACATCCTATATCCTTCCCTAAACACTTTTTCTTGACATCAATGGAAAAAATCCTGAGGTGAAAGTAAGATGTGAAGGAGAATTCTTAAGGATTCCAGAATCAGGTTACACCTCCATTATGCTACATAGTTACTTGACAGGAGATATTATTGACAATGTGCTTTTATGAATTATTCATAGTAATGTTTTCCTTGAAATTAGACCTTTATATCCAAATCAGGAACCGGGCCTTTTCCACAGAATCCACCATATTGCACCGCCATGTTTCTACAGTAGCTCAGATTAGATAAAGCGAACTTCATGTTGCCTGAAGGCCACCATAGGGTCTCAAAAATGTTTGGAAAGAGTATGTGGAGGTGGATTCAATACTTCACTGCTAATGCCACTTAATGCAGCTCACTGAACTTTGACAGAAAAGAGTTTCAGTGCTAGAGGATGCACAGACTAGTTGTATACAGATAAAGTATTAAGCTAACATGTTGGGTAAGAGCTCTGCCAATATACATAGTGGTGGTGAAGTGTTTTTCATATGGCTTCCAGATTTTCAGAGTTAACGTTGTCACATTTACAAGAGAGGGAGAGAGAGAAAGAGGGGATTGACAGAGTAAACCTGAACCACACATATAGGTTTTCTTATTGGGGCTTTGCATTGAGGACATCCTAACCAAAACCTCATACCAAACCTTAACCAGGCCCTCAGAAGTGAAGTTCTGCCTCATTAGGACTGAACTTTGGTCCCCATGAGGACTACTGGTCCTAACAAGGTCAGTGTTTATGATGGCAATGGTCCTAAAGAGGTCACAACAGAAGAAAGATCAGTAAATGATGTTTATTTAAAAGCCATCAGGAGCCAAATCTTACTTAAAATTGGTATTGTCATTGAGCTAAAAGGAAGATTGGGTGAAGAGCAAAATAGGATACTCTGCAAACCAGTATACAAATGATCATTTTTATCGCTACTTACAGATATTGACTAGCAGCTCAAATAATCACGATAATCATTCTGTATAGGAACAGGAGTCTAAATTCCAATATTTAACATTTAGGGAGCAATTGCAGCTGATCGGTTTGTACAGCTGATGTGATGGCAGTGACTGTTGGTCTTCAGTGGGTGGAAGCAGAGACGTGACAATGTTGTGCTGTGTCCTGGCTCTGCAGCTGTCCTGCTGGTTTACACACTATTAAGTCAGTGTCTATTTAGAATCCATGTGTGGAGAGTACATGTCGAATTAAGTCAGGATTAATAATGAATCTGCAGACAGGATATGGATAAGATCAACCAACATGAAGCATACTGGAATACTGGAACATTGTGAGATGACAGCAGTGAGGGCAGAACATACTATAGAGCACATAGAGTGAAATAATTAAGGTTTTTAGAAGCTGGTGTGGAGACTGAAAATACTGAGTCAATATAATGAAGAACAAAGGGTGAGAGGCTGTGGACGATGGTGGATGAAGATTTGTTTGGGAAACTCAGAGAACAGTAACATGAGTCTTAGTTCGACCTGATTGTTCAGTTGAATATAATTTTTCTATTTTTTTTACATTATTACAGACTAATCTGTAGTGAATCCTGTTCTACACACTCTAGTACAGTAGGTGGCGGTATGCACAAGTTTTATTGCAACTCGTCAAAAAACACAAAGAAGAACAAGAAGCAAGCGGAACCTATGAGCGGAACTGATTTTTTTTTTTCTCGACAGCTTGTTTCCTTCCGGAAGATAACTGAGTTGCACCGCTTGTAATTCAAGGTACTGTTGTTGTAGTTAGTTATGAATCGGTATCACACACGATAGAAAAAGATATTAACCCTCAAGATTCGTACGTGTTAAAACTCTATGTTAGTTCATTTAATTACATGAACAACCTCAAGCAACGTCCGTCAACAGAGCAGTTAGCTGTTAGCTTAGCGGTTGTCAGAGGTGCAGACTTGTCGTTGTCACTTGTAACCAACAAATGATTTGACTCGTGTAATATTTCATTTAAAATAATGACATATACTTAATGTTGAGTAAGGCTTTGTCTGTTTTTCTTTCTGTCCTCTGAGACTCACCAGCTTTAGAGGCAGCGTGTTGTTAAAATCAGAGATAGGTGTGTTCATACTCTGTCTAGTGGACTCGTGTGTACTAATGTGAAGCTGTTGTTCCTCAGTTATTTGCCTGATATCGTGTATTGACTTTCGTGCCTGGAGACATAATGGATGAAGAACCAGAGAGAGCGAAGCGCTGGGAAGGAGGCTACGAGAGGACATGGTAAGACTGTTATACTAAGAGACATTCAACTTGAGATATTTGTTGTCATGGGTGCAACATTGCAGCTGACATTGATCAGCCACTTTATTTGAAACACCACATTAGTACTTCCTCCTTTTGCTCTGGATGTTGGAAACCTTATTTGAGATTCAACATTATGTAGTTTCTGCACATTCATGATTCCAATGTGCTGTTCTACACCATGCCAAAGGTTTTAGGTCACTGATCTCACTGTGATGTTCATAACACTCAGTTTGAGACTTTTACTTTGTGACATGGAGCATTATACTGCAGGAAGTAGTCATTTAATGAAGTGTGACCATAAAGGGATGAACATGGTCAGTAACAACACTCAAATACCCTGTGACATTCAAACCATGACTGATTGGTGTTAAGGCAACAAAGTGTATCAACCAGCAGTCTGGGCTGTTGACAGGAGGCAGGTTGGGTGTCTGAGTAAAACCTGTAGAGATTGTTGTGTGTGAAAATCACAGATCAGCAGATTCAGAAACACTCACACCAGCTCGCCTGAAAAAGTCAAAGTCACTGAGATGCTGTTTTCCCCCCATTTTGATATTTGAGATGGACATTAATTGTAGCTCCTGTCTACATGAGTTGCTCTGCCGCCTAATTGGCTTACTTGTACAATTGCATGAATAAGATGTAGTGTACGGATGTTCCTAATAACATGCTCTGTGACTGTATGTTTCTCTTACAGGGAGGTTCTGAAGGAGGATGAATCTGGCTCACTTAAAGCCACAGTGGAAGAGATCCTGTTCCAGTCCAAAAGGAAAAGGTGTGTGTGTGTGCTCGAGACTTCAAACGCATTTAGTTAAAATTACGTTTTCAATTCTTCTTTGCTGTGATGTAAATATTTCTATTTTCTCCTGATGGAGATGAACTCAAGCACTGTATCATAATGTGTATTGCACTTATGCAGGTATGTAATTTAAGTGGAATGTTTCCCCTTGCTGCTGTATTTATTGTTATACATGAGCTCTTCATTGATTGATTGATTGATTGATTCTATAGAAGGCTATTGTACTTCTTAACTAATATGCTGCTTTGTTTGTATCATAGGCTGATTGAAAGCCATGGACAAGTGAGGCTTGGAATGGTAAGTGAGTTCCACCTCTTTCCTACAGAAGCTTATTATCACTTCACTTATTATCTTAATGGTTCTAATCCCCAAGTTCTCTTAAATCTCATGTCAACATGGTGACAGTAGCGCTGCAAAATTACTTATACATATTTGTAAGGACCAATATTCCCAATTCCACTTTTGTTTAAAGTTGTGTAAAGCAACTCTGCTTTGAGAAGAAGCTGTTAAAGGATGTCCTGTGCTCTAGATGCGTCACCTCTATGTGGTGATTGACTGTTCAAGAAGTATGGAAGACCATGACTTGAGACCTAACCGCCTCACCGCGACTCTAAAGGTAAATATATGTAGCAGAACGATCACACTGTACAATAGCAGTCATGCAATGTGATGATCTGTAAAGCAGAACCCCCTCTCTCCTTTCCTCTGCAGCTGATGGAAGCTTTTGTGGATGAGTATTTCGACCAAAACCCCATCAGTCAGGTTTGTTTGTTCAGTCATGAGTTATTTTGCACTGAACTGTTTTGAGACTTCACACTTAAATCCATTCAGCTCTTTTTTTAACGTGACAGGTTGAGGTGAGTTTATTGGAAAACTTGCTACGGCACTCATAACTAGTTTTGACCAACGTGTCCGCACAGATGCAGATGAGATATCTTCTCTCCTTTCATTGTTCTGTAGACATTAGTATGCAATAATGGTTGAACCACACATTCAATCTGAAGATATTTCTGACCTCTCTTAATTTTTGATTGGAATTTGTATTCAGTATTGCAGCAGTATCCCACTTTTACTTTATACCATGGTATGAAAATTGATGGTTATCATACCATGTACATTTGCTTATTTCTGGTATTTGGGGAAAAAAGGCAATAAAATATAGAATATCATCTGTGACCTTGACTGCCTGTCGTCAACTGGCATCTCACTCACACAAATGCAGAATACTCTGTATACTTTGAAATTATTATTATTATTATACAGTAATCCCTCTTATCTGTGTGTGTCTGTCTGTCTGTCTGTTTGTGTGTGTGTGTGTCTGTGGCAGTGTGTGAGTATTAATGCCATCAAAGAATGTTACTGCTTTAATAAACCAGTGTGTATTCTGTGTCCTCAGATGGGCATTATCACCACAAAGAATAAAAGGGCTGAGAAGTTGACTGACCTGACAGGTGAGGGTTATATGAACTGTTAATCATGTTCTTATTGTTGGTTAATATTTAAAATGCATAATTTTTCCATCTTGAGCTCCCTTCACAGAATGATGAAAATTATTTTACTTTATCATTTAAAACCACAGGGGCAAGTTAACATTGTTAGAATTTGTAATTTAAACCAGTTGTAACGGCAACAGAGAACAATGTCATAAATGATCCATGTGTCTCTATCTTTATAAACAGCTGTGAACATCACTCCGTCCAGATTAAGCCACACTCTTTACTGTGATGTGTCGTCTTGTTTCACCACCAGGAAACCCGAAGAAACACATTTCTGCTCTGAAGAAAGCCGTGGACACTGTGTGTGTCGGAGAGCCGTCCCTGTACAACTCTCTCAACCTGGCCATACAGTCCCTCAAGTAGGTTCTGCAGTGTTTGTCTTACACAGCCCTCTGTAATGTTACTGAGTGTCACTGAGCTCGTTCCTGTCTTTGTCTGAAGGCACATGCCTGGACACACCAGCCGGGAGATCCTTATAATCCTTAGCAGCCTCACCACATGTGACCCAGCCAACATCTATGAACTCATCAAGGTGAAGTCACACCCTTACCAATGAGGTGCACGATCATCAGTGTCCAGTCAGTAGTTGTTAAAGCATTTCAGCTGCTAAGTGTAATGTATATCTGACATGTGTTTCTGGTCTGCTTTTCCTTCATGTACGACCGTGTCCCCCCCCTGGTCAGACCCTGAAGTCTCTGAAGGTGCGGGTGTCGGTAATCGGCCTGTCGGCAGAGGTCCGGGTGTGCACGGTGTTGACCAGGGAGACGGGCGGCTTATACCACGTTATCCTGGACGAGAGTCACTTCAAAGAGCTTCTGATAATGCACATCAAACCGCCCCCAGCCAGCTCCTCATCTGAATGCTCTTTAATACGCATGGGTCAGTATACAGATGCTATTTCCATTGAAATGTAAATAACGTCAGAGTGACCAAGTGTTAAATAACAGCAAATCTAACAGCACATCCTGCGACCTGCTGCACCGAATTTCCATTAGAGTTGCTGAACGTGGATTAATGTGCCAATGAAAATAGTTCCAAACTAAAGCAGTGTTTCTTCCTGTTAGAGTAATATTTGTTACTACAGTGTCTAGCTGTTTTATGAAAGTAGAGTCTATATTTAATGGAGCTATATATTTGTGAACCTGTCCTCAGTACAAACCAATGGACTTGGCACCAAGATCAGGTAGAGAAGTCACACAGACTTAACATTGATGGCTGTGTTCAGTTTCAGTGCCCAATAGGACATGACCCTGTGACAGTGAGTCAGCATGACCGATACCATAACCCCCAAATTGAAGCAACCAAATGGAATTCAGCCATTGGTCATTTCAGTATACACACCTAACTTGTTGTTCTTTTCATAGGCCGTACTGACACTGAATACATTTACTTGGACACCAATATTCCGACTGCTGACCTTATTCACAATAGGACATTATTTTTACTATGGTGTTTCCATGAGTTGCTAATAGAATATTTCATTCATAAACATGTTACAGAGCATAGCCGGAATAATGACTCCCTTCATTATGTTGAACATTTTTAAAACCCCAACCAGAAATTGTCTTTACACCATACTCTTTACAATTTATAACTTTACACCAACACCAATACAAATTTGTGAATTTCGACAGGGAAGGTAAAGTATATGCATTCAGGGGATTCATGTTCCTCATTAAAGTATTAAGCTTATTCATGACTGTGAAAGCATCTCCAGAATATTTGTCTCAGACCCCCTTAATTAGAATCCTGTGTTTGGCTCAGGTTTTCCTCAGCACACTATCGCTGCTCTGACTGACCAGGATGCCAAGCCTTCATTCAGCATGTCGTAAGTTGGATATGGTATGATTTTAAATCTTGAGGCCTGGGCAGTGAGTGGCCTGCTTGTATGAGAATGACTTGTCTTTGTAATGAACTGCTCCTGCTGTGTGTCTCCCAGTCATCTGGACAGCAGCAGTGGTCCCGGTCTCTCTCTGGGAGGGTACTTCTGTCCACAGTGCCATGCCAAGTACACAGAGCTTCCTGTGGAGTGTAAAGTCTGTGGTACGTCTGAAGGGAGGATTCACTGTGTGTGTGTGTGTGTGTGTGTGTGTGATCGATCAGATGAAACTTGTATTTTCTTCCTGTAGCATCAAACCTCAATGTAATTATGTTCCTGGTGTGTATGTTTTGTATTGTCTCCAAGGTTTGACTCTGGTGTCAGCCCCACATCTCGCCAGATCCTTCCACCACCTCTTCCCTCTCCAGGCCTTTGTAGAGAGTCCTGTGGAGGAGCTCAAAGGAGACAGGTGGCTCTAATACACTCACACGCTCACAAACGCATACTGTGCTGCTGTGAATCTAAACCATAGACTGTATGTAAAGATGGACAACATAACAACTCCCCAAAAGTAAATCCCAACCCTCTCGATCGCCCCCCTGTGGCTGGCTGCAGTATAGGTCTTAAATCCCTCTGCCTCCACCAAAGAACTTAGTGCCAGTGCTGTCCTGCTGCTAGTGCTGGTTTTGAGATGGTTCAACTTGGGAACATTTTAAGAAAAAGTTTGCATATATACAGTATGTATATACATTCATTCAGTCCAACCTGTCTCACATGAGACACAGCAGACTACTCCTGAGTGGATGACTGAAAGCTGAGACCAATTTACGATTAGTCGAGCGTGTGTATCGGCGGGAAGTTGTCATAGTTGCTCCATCCCAGATCGCTACTGTGCAGACTGTCTTCAAATGTGCGAGATTGCAGTGTTTATATTTATTCTGGCTTCATTTATGGGTAGTGGGAGGAAATGGAGACACTTCATCATAATACAGAGTCTATGATCTAAATCTGTTGTGATTTGGTTTCAGGTTCTGTAAAGCTTGTCAAGGGAAGTTAAAGGATAAAAGTGTAAGTATATTAGCTGAATACTATTCACTGTTTATACTGTTATACCAATAATGTATATAAATACTTTGATCTATGTACTCGGACAGTTTTCGTAGTTAGTGGCACAGTGACAACTGCACTGATGTATATATTATACACTGTAACCATATGGCACAACTACACCGCTGAACAGTTTAATTCTGTTAAGTATTTATTTTCCTAACAATCATGGGTAGTTCACTTTAGTTCAGTTTACTTGTCACAGAAAGTTCTATTCAGCTTGTAAAATAAAAGCTGAGTTTAGACATGTTACAGTTAAAAAGTAACATGTTCCAGGACAGTCTTGCTCAGGGGTTACTGGTGGATCACTGATTGATTTATGTTTTGATTAGAAATATACACAGATAATTGAAATTTAGGGAGGAAATAATCACACAAATACTATTTATTACAATTTCAATCCCTCTTTCCATCTCTAACTGCTCGGTCTTCCTCTCGGTCCCCATATTTCTAGGTATTCAACTGTCCATCCTGTCACAGTGTGTTCTGTCTGGAGTGTGATATCTTCATTCATGACTCACTCCACTGCTGCCCCTGCTGTGCTCACTGTAACATCGCCCCCTCAAGCTGAGAGGCCAGTCGCCAGACAGAGACTGATGTATATAGTATGTGCTGTCACTACACGTTTTGTATGTAGTGGCCATATTGTATGTGTGGAGTTTACCCATCAAGCACATACTGGCTCATCATACACATCCTAGCAGTGTTGTCCACCTTTGACAACACGGATATGATGCACACAGGCGGCCTTTATTCAAAGATTGGCAGAAAATACTGGATGATCATTAAGGGAAGGAGACGTCTATATTCTCAGTAACGACGGTGCTGAGTTGGAACAAAGCTCCTGCATCTGAGCCACTTAATGTAAGAAATGTTTTTTTATGTGTATATTTTATACACAATTTGTACTATAGTTCTGATTGTAATGTAGCAGTTACAATAAAACATTTTTTTACTTGTCAATGTGTTTTATATACCACTGAAGACACGTCGATTCTGACATGTATTTTTCAGGAAATATGTTATATATTATAACACCAAAATTCAGACTATGGATATTTTGGACCAAATAAATAAGAGTCACCCTTTCCCAATCGGAGACACAGTATACTGCTGGCAGTGTGGAAATTACTTTAAGGGGTTGGGGTAAAATGCACAGAACTTAAAAGAGTTACCTCTGGGAAAAATGGAAAATCTAAAAATGATAAATAATAAAGATCTGTTGATATGTTTGACCCTATGGGGTTAACAGGACTGGTGGAGGTGTTTAATGCCTCAAAATGGCAGAGATCTAATGACACGACTATCAGCTGCCAGAAAACTGGAAAAAAGTACAAATAAATCTTCACTCAACAATATGTCACACGTCAATAGAAAAATACAGCATTTAGGCATCATTTAAGAAAATGATATCTAGACATGTCCTCTGGTCTGATACAGTTAACATGTCAGTGGTGCCTAAGGTCAATATGATAATATATATTTGTATAATAAGTGTATAATAATCATGTAGCGTATAATAATCACAATACAGTAGTAATGATGATGGAAGGATAAATGTAAAACCACAATAAATGTTTAAAAAAACTAATTTGACAAAAGAGCTGGGTAATGAATTTGATTTCACCTAAGAATTATTTATTTTTCAGTTATTTGCCAAAACATATAGAATATGTAAACAGTTAGCCATTAATAGACAATACAGTCCAAATTAAAAATGCAAGGTCAATTAAATTAAAATAAATACAAGTAAAATTACATATAAACAAACAAGTTCATTTAATTTAAATATATATAAATAAAAGAGATGTCAATACATGTGATAAATGAAATCCAGGGTCATAGAAAGTCATTCTTTATAGTAAAACAGTGCATTAACTTTTTGGTAAGGGCTAATGTCTCCATGTACAAATTATATTATATAATAAAATCATTAAAGTTTGTGGAGGACTGATTTGACCAATCATCATTATAAGGAATTATTTTATCCGGAAGAAAGAGGAGGAGGAGTCTTGTCGTCATTTCCGGTGCTTCTGTAAGTGGCTGGCGGGAAGCAGCAGTGTGAACACAGCAGCAGCGTCAGTGTCCATCTCTGTGACAAAATGTCCCGTATTCTGAACGGAATCGTGGCGGTGTGTCCTGACCTGGGGATCGGGAACAGGGGGAACCTGCCCTGGCACCCTGTCAGACTCAGGTTAGTCACTTTCATGGAAATCATGAAAAGCTTCAGTCTGTTTAACAGACGAGCCGCAGGTTAGCATCTGTTTACACAACAGAGGAAGACACATGGCGGCGGCTCACTGCAGCAGAAACAAATAAATCCTGTCGTCTTCTCTTTCAGCAACGAATTCAAACATTTCAGAAGCATGACAGCGACTCCATCTGAGAAAGGTACCGAAGTTCACCTGGTTCACTATAATCATGCCTGGTTCAGAGGTCAAAGTGTCTTCCACAGTTAAACATTCACTGTTTACAAGTTTATTGAAACCACAGACTGCACGACTGTACACACTAAAGCCTGAAAGAGTTTTATATCCTAGTTAAACATTCACTTTATTGAGGTATTTTGAAACCACAGACTGTAAACATAAGAAACAAATAATACATGAACGTACTAGAGCAGAAGCTGAGATAAACTGAAGTAAGGAAACAGGTTTAGTGTGTACAACCAGACAACAGCTAAAGGATTTACACTGCCTATAAAATATTTGTAATGTAACATTATAGTCATTACACCAAGCTTATTGTGTAAATAGTCTGGATGTAGTATCAGGCTATGCATTTCCTATGAACAATCACCCATTTTATTTGTATAGCCCATATTCACAAATTTGTCTCAGACAGAAGAGCAGTACATGTTCATGATAAAAGACAGTGTCTAACTTAAATGTAAAAGTATTTATACAAAAAAAAATTCTGAATGAGATGAAGGGAGCAGTAATGGTAGTATATGTGAGGAGGAATATTGTATATCTATGCAATCTAGTTGTAATCATACTCTATCAGCTGCCACCACTATGCATCATCATGATCCTCGATCACGATCGACTATGTGGCCGCAGCAATGATCCTAGATCTGCAATGATAAAGCACAAGGACTTCTGGGAAGAGGTCAACTCCATAACATGTATTGATGAGACATTAATGTTATAAAGAGGGAGAAGAGGAAAGAGAAGCTCCGTGTGTCATGTGTCCTCCGGCATTCTAGTCCTACAGCATAACTAAGAGCAGGTCTAAGACAAGCCTGTACCAGCTCTAACTATAAGCTTTATCGTAAAGGAAGGTTTTAAGCCGACTCTTAAAAGTACAGATGGTGTCTGCCTCCCGAACTGAAACTGGGAGATGATTCCACAGGAGAGGAGCTTGATAGCTGAAAGCTCTGGCTCCTACTCTACTTTTAGAGACTTTATGGACAACAAGAAATACTGAGTTCTGGGAGCGCAGTGCTCTAGTGGGGTGATGTGGTACCTACTGTATATATAAACGTTTTTCTTAACAGCCATTTTGTAAAAAAGGACAAATACTTAAATGACATAAAGCCATCATCTCAACAGATGAAGCCAGTGATGTGAACAGCACTTTATATCTACTGATTTCCTTTATAGTATCGTGGAGAGGTCTCTAACCTTGTTGTCCTGCAGGTAAACAGAATGTGGTGATCATGGGCAGGAAGACGTGGTTTTCCATCCCGGAGAAGAACAGACCTCTGAACAACAGGATCAACATCGTCCTCAGCAGGCAGTGCAAGTATGTGTCACACACAGTTATAGCTGACGCACGACAGTGTGTACAAATGAAATACACTGTAGATACACTGCAACCTGCTTGTAGTGCTTTCTATTTGACTGAGTTTCTCAGTGTGTTCAGGTTCTTTTGTGAGCCTCTACAGCAGTAGTCCAGTAACCCTGCCTCATATAAATAAACACTGAGTGCTATTAACATGTAATTGCTGGCTGGATTGCATTCAGAGGCCATGTTCCTTTCTTTTTGAATGAATGAGTTAATGCTACATATAATAACAGCAGTGTAGTTATCGGGTGATTGTTACACCCAGGTTCACATCCACAGTCCTGTCTGATTAGGTTCAGACACTTCAAATCTCTGTAATTCATGAATTCTTGTTTGACAGAAATTGTAGTTTGATGAAGTCCAAAAACAATTATCAGCATGAATTGATGCCATTAGAGGTGAGGAAATGTTTTTAGTAATGTAGGTGAAGCGACCCTGTAAGTCAATAAGTAACACGATGGTCAGTTGGCAGGATGTTAGCTGCTCAGAGTCACTTGAGCAGGGGCTACGGGGGCTAACGTGGAACGTGCTTCACTTTGCATCAGTGAACCAGATCAGACCTGGTAATTACATCTGTCCTGAGTGATCAACACCCAAACGCGACCCGTGATCTGATCAGTCCGACCAAATTCAGATGTGGTCTGGGACGGACGTGGCCACCTTCTGTGTGAACGCAAATGTGCTGATGTTATCTGACCCGCTACAGTTTCACAGCATATTTTGACACTTCTCAGTGCACAAACGTTGATTTGTTTGTGGCAACCGTACACTAGGTAAAAACAACAGCATTTGGTCTTCGTGAACAGAATGTTTATTTGCATCTAGAGCGGAGGAGAAACATTCAGGACACATTTTAATACCAGGTGTGAAGAGACGAACGCCGAGCTGTCCACTTGTAATTGGGTCTCTCAGGACGGATGTTAATACCTGGTTTGAACAGGGCCAGTGACCTAATACAACTCCTTGTGTTCCCACAGAGCGCCCCCTGCAGGAGCACACCATCTATCGGCAGACTTCAGCTCGGCTCTCAGGCTCATCGACACAGAGCTCGCTGACCAGGCCGACCAGGTCTGGGTTATAGGAGGCAGCTCTCTCTACAAGGTACTGCATGGAGCACCCAGGGTGTGCACTGGTCACAAGTGATTTTCTAACCATATAAATAAATAACCACAATGGGGGAGAATTTTAAGTCACAGAAATTCTTACTTCATAAACGTTTTTGGTTTAAAAAAAAAAAGAAGAAACTGCTGAAGAAATTGGTCTTTTTTTAAACAGAATTCAATTAAGTGCTTCTGGAAAAAGAAAGGAAATAATATCCAAATACTATTTAATTTAGCAGAATTTTACTGTTTTAAAACCTGATGGTCGTGGTGAACCACCTCAGGATACAATTAAACTCCACACAATCCTGCATCATATACAAACCCCTTTTCTCTCTGTAATAATTATTCCTTGAATGCTTTGGGTTACCAGGAGATGATGGAGAGCCCGGGGACCAGAAGACTGTTTGTCACACGAATACTGAAGCAGTTTGACTGTGACACTTTCCTCCCGGAAATCAGTCCAGACAAATACCGGCAGCTGCCAGAGTAAGATCAGCACACATGTACATCACCATTTTGTGGGTCATTTAGGATTAAACTACAACCACATTCGCAGATGCCGATATTGGGGAGTAGAAATTTACAGATACTGATATATCGGCCAATATATATATTTAAACACTATTTGATTAATGATTCCTAAGAAGTCATTATAAATCCCTTATGACAAAAAAGAAATTGAGGCTTTTTACAGGATATTTTACAGTTGAACCATAACCTTTAAAAAATGATAATCGAGATGAAAACACAATTACAACCAACTATGTAAAACTTGAAGTAAGAACATTAACATGTATTTATGTAAAATGTCAACACAAATTCACATCTTTTCTGCATTGTTTTACTCTGTAAAATACAAGTTTTAATATCGACGTAAATCACAAACATAATATGATATTGATATGTCTGTGAAAGGCAAATATTAGTTAGTTAGGTTTGTATTGTACTAACTAGTTAATTGCTGAGGTCTTGGGGCACAAAGAACGCATCAGATGAGTGAAGAAATCAGATGATCCGACTGCTTTGAAACAAACCAACAGTTTAAAATAAAACCCACGTTTTCCTTTAATGCTGATGTAAGCTAACATCTGCATCATGGTCACAAAACCAGATTTATTTTCAGTAATGTCTCTCCAGGCGTATCTGGTTAATACAGCTCTTGGCTGTTGAATTTAGAAACTGATTATACACAAATAGTGTTGTTGAACCTTTTAACATTCATGTATACACCAGATGGGCTGCACAGTAAAGTTTGTGTCTGCCACAGGTTCCCAGGAGTGCCACAGGAGCTGCAGGAGGAGAACGGTATCCAGTACAGATTTGAAGTCTATGAGAGCATAGAGCCATGAAGAGGAAACATTTTTAAAAAGCCTTGTGATTTTGTAAATGGCACCAGAGTAATGTAACTGCTGGTTTTTAATGTGATTTGTACAGTTGGGTGCTGTCATACAAAGTTGTATTTTCTATATATTTTCTTGCAATAAATTTTGATTTCAGCTATACTGCAGTCATTTACAGGGGGGGGGATGTAATTAATGTAATTATTAGAAAAGGGTTTATCTTAAATACAATCATATTTTATTCGACATTTTACAGCAACACCAGCTAAATAGATTGTTACTGTGTGCTCCTCAGCTGCGAGGGACACATAATCAACTCCAGTTATGGAACCAAAGGCTAACAACTTAAATCTAATCTATTTCTCATGATTTCATCCATCACATTTGGCTACATTGTGCTTCTCTGAGCTGCATCTGCAGCTCTCTGCACCCTGTTCTATATGAAGACACTCTTGTGTTGTCTTGGCTGTTTTGATATACAACTACAAGCACATTTTTCTGGACATTTTTTAATTTCCTTTACAAAACCACAACATAATTTTTCATATTAGAATTTTGTGTGTAAATTAGACTCCAATTTCTGCTACATGTGCATGTAAATAAACCCAGATCCACAGAGGAATAATTTTCCTCATGGAGGACACAATGAATGCTGGACGAGTGCCTGGGATGGAGCAGACAACAGCTTTGTTCCCAGGTGTATTTCAAGAGATGGCATTGTGACATATCACCTGACATAACAGCACATATGTTGGATTACATTCCAGAGCTGAGTTTGATGTGAAAATGTCCGTATAATGTATCAAGTTACACAGTAAACAGGAAATTGTAAGAGATGAATCAGTATGAGGAAAAGAACAGTAAATTTAAACCTCATGGGTTGTGTGTTCACACATAGGAGAAAAGTTAGAAAATCTAAATCAATCTCAGGCCAATAGGTGACTTCTATTTTACTCCATCACTAACTTCAGAATATAGTAATGTGTCCTCAAAGTGAGTGAAAATTCCTGTTGTGTAATCCTCACCAAAACAAATCTGTCTGCAGCCTTGAACTTTTCGGTGACGTCAGCTGCACCATTGTCATCGCGCACATCTTAAGTCTAAATACGTGAAGGTGAAAAAATTAGTCGTACCTGCGCAAATGCTTCACCAAAGACCACCGTCTGCTGCTCATAATAGGATGTGCTGTCATTGGCTGCGTGCTTCCTGCTCCTCAGCAGCCATAGGCCAGCCTCTCGCTCTCATCTGATGAATATCTGTCTCCACACTCTTCACTTTCATCAGTCATTCCCCTGCACGGATGTCTGCTCTCCACACTCCTCCTCAGCCTGCACAGCGACGCTGACCCATCAGCTGTAGGGGTCCTGCAGTTTGAACAGCCTCCATGGTAAAGAACCAGACACATCCAGGTAAGTTTGTGCACATACCAACGATAACCTGAAGTGTTGAAAGTAGTGTCAATGTTAACAGTTGTGCTTTTGGAAATAATCTTATATTGTGTTGCTGCATTTGTGTGCCATACATTTTCTAAAATGTTCTCTTAATTATGCAGTAAAAATTATACGTATAACAGTAGAAATGATGATAAACACCTCATCATGCTCAAGTCGGGAGGATACAACTCATGTAAAACCGTTACTTCTACCTCAAAAAACGTTTTACGGCCTTGAAACAGGACTCGTCACTGAGGATGTTTCATCCTGGTTTGTTAGACAACAATGTGGTATATCCAGTAAATAATGCATAGATAATCATCTGCTTGTTCTGATAGCCACATGTAATCATAATTTTGAATATGTTCATGTGGTAAATGACAGGCAGCACAGGATTCTTTTCATTAAAATTGTCCTTGCAGGGTTATTTCTGTCGCTTTCAAAAAAAAGAATATATTCCTGGTACATAAAACCCCAGTACTTTACTTGGATAAATAATCATACTGATGTCTTTACCTGAGAGAATGGAATGAAACATATCTAGCCTTCACTTGTGGAGTAATGGTAAGGAATGACATTTTCTCTGCGGTCTCTGTCATTAGCTATTCTGTCTGTTTTGGTGCGAGCTGAAGGCCAGGCTCAAAGAAGCACAGATGAGGCTGAATGTCAACCAACAGAACAGGCTGCTAACAAAGGTTAAACCCTCCTGATCTCCACATATACAGCTTTAGTCCTGCCTAATTAACCATTACAGCATTGTACAGATAGTTACAATAGCACTAGGTTCAGTAATGCATACCCATAAAGTTAGGGGACTTATGAGAGGCAGATTGAAGGAACAATGTTCAACCTCTGTTCAGAAGAGCACAAGATATCTCTATTTGTAGTTGTTATGTTGCACCTATAGTTGTGTTTAAAATGTTTAGTTCCTTTATTTCCCATAATGCTATCAATAGTATCTTTATGTCCCGTCCCTGTTGGGTGAATCCCAGTGTCTTCAAGCACCCAATTTGTAAAACAGGTTAGTTTCCAATCTCCTGTGGTTAATATTATTGGTTATTTTATTGGTTACAGATTTTACACACTAAACTATTAACTTCTAAAATATGATTCAGTGTTACAGATCAAACAAACAACAGTTTATACCGTAGTTAAAATGAGCTCCTCTCCAACCAGTTACACTGGTGAAATGTTGCTAATGTGATGCTGCATTAAAAACAATAGCTCAATTATATAGTATCTACATGTCTGATGGTCTAAATCAAGCCATGCTGTATATTTCACAAGAGCTTCAACAATCAGCCCACAAACTCTGCTCTCATGTTGTTTCAAACATTTTAGTAACAATTTATAAAATTACTTAAAATTGATGTTTAATGTTCAATGTTTTGAAAACTTAAAATGTTTGGCGTTTAGATTGGTAGTAGGATAGTTTAAAGGGGAAGTCCAGTATTTTTCAACCTTGGCCCTATATGTTTATAAATGTGGGCACGTACAGGAAATGAATGGCACTTTTGGAATCTGTGTACTAAGGGCCTGTCCCAATTCACCCCTTAGCCCTACCACTAAAAATCCATGAAAAGTACAGTTTTACATTCACCCATTCACACACACATTCATACAGTGTATCTATGTGCAGCACTTCTCTATGGGAATAAGCTATTTAGGGTTCAGTATCTTGCACAACTTCGGCATGCGGACTCGGCCAAAGGCAAAATCTTTTGTAAGTACCATTCTTTTACACATCCACATTTATAAACCTAGAACCCAGGTTGAAAAATACCAGTTTCCCTTTAACATTAGCTTAAAGAGTTAGTGTGAAGGCCATAAAGCACAATATGGCCTGATCATTAACAGTATTACACATGCATGTAACATTGTGGAGGTGATATCATTGGGTAAAATCTAGTTTCAGGATCAGACAGACGTGCAGTGATGGGACTTTATCTGTTTGGTTAATAAAGGTGGTCTCTGTTAGGCTAGGCTACGGCACAATCAGGATGTACAGATAATTCAGATGCCACAGTGTATACACTGAAAAGTACACCAACACTTTGACCACTTAAAATGTGTCATCTAATGTATTCACGTACATGCGTACCCAACTGACACACACACACTCTACTCTCAGTCACAGTTTGATAGATTCTGAGAAACTCAAGGGCACACACACAATTTGCTGCAGGAATGAATAGTGGCTGTTCAGGAGAGGATGAAAATCTATTTGTGTTCTCATGTCTGATGCTGGAAAAAGGACCGAACAGATGTTGTGCCCTTAACTGTCGCTTTTGCGTCGCTTCCCATCTTCTGAACAAACAGCTGATGGAATGTTTGGAGTTTTAACTGTTACCATTGTGAAACCTCATTGTACACTGGCAACTATACAAGGAATTCTTGAAGTATTTTACAAATGCAGACATGTGCGTCATCTTCAGAGTTCAAGGTTGAAAAAGCAACATCACCTATCATCATATAAAGACATATGTTATCATTTCTATGGGCTGTGTAGGTGAGTGCCGTTCATATAAGGGCCTCACCTGCAGCGGCAGAGTAACAGAGAAGAGTAAAGACAGCACATCAGGCGAGCATGTATCGTAAGTATGCCAATATTTCTGTTTGCAATCTGATCGTAATACATGCAGAGAAGCCTGGGAATGAGTTTGTGATTGTGGATCAGAGAAAAAAAAAGATGTGAACTTTGCAGTTTATCTGAGGCTCTGACTTGAGGACCCACAATGTAAAGCCACCAACAGCTGCCCACCTCATACCTGAGAACTTCCTCTTCCTCTATTGCAGGCACTCGGCTGTGGATCTCCCATCAAACACTGAAGGTGAACTGAAGTTATCAAAGATCCTTACAATGGATGAGTCATCAGAGGTTCGAACAGATGGCAATTCTCTGCTAAAGGCAGTGTGTCTGAGTCGTCTGCGTCTGACTCGGCTGCTCTTGGAGGGCGGGGCCTACATAAATGAGAGTAACGAACATGGAGAGACACCGCTTATGGTAGCCTGCAAGACACGCCACACAGATTCCCAGAGTGTACCCAAACACAAGATGGTTCGGTAAGTTCATGATTGGTGAAAGTACGTGTTTTTTGTTGAGGATTACTAGCTTCCACTTTCTTGGTGTAATAAATGTGATCTTCACTCCCAATAGGTATCTTTTGGAAAGTGGAGCTGATCCAAACATCCAAGACAAGACAGGGAAAACGGCTCTGATGCACGCATGCCTCGAACAAGCTGGAGCTGAAATCCTTTCACTTCTTCTGAGCAGTGGAGCTGATCCAACTCTGGAGGATCACACAGGATTATCAGCATTGGTTTATGCAGTCAATTCAGGAAACAGGGATGTCCTCAGGGTCCTCCTGGATGCCTGCAAGGTGAAGGGTAAAGAAGTTATCATCATCACCACCAACAAACTGCCATCTGGCCATCAGGTGACTAAACAGTACCTCAATGTTCCTCCACCTCCTGACCTCGAGGAGCGTCTCCATTACACTCCACCTTGTTGCATGTCTGCATATGAGGTCCAGCTGCAAACCTCTCCAAAGGGCTCCTCAGTGGGTGCTTCCCCTTTTCTTGGCCACAGGGATTCCCAGTGTTTATGCTCAGGGCCTGGCATAGTCATATCTCAACCAGGTTCTCCAATCCAACATCCTAGTCCTTTATGTGTTCCTACAGTGGATAAGCGACTTAATCTCCACAGACTACACTCGGAGCCTCGGACCAAAAGTCCTTCCCTGCTGCTCCAGCAGAGCCAGACCTGCTCCCTGACGGAGGAGCCAGTGGAAGTTACAGCTGAGGAGGACTGGTCTCTCAGATTCACCAGCTTTGCAATCCATGGAAGACCTCCTGCTGTTTCACGCCACCTCAGTATCGATGTCAAAGACACAACAGGGCTACTGAAAGCACTAGAGAACACGCCAGGACATGAGAATAGGGGAGGAGGTGGAAGAAGAGGCTTTGGTAGAAAGATGTCATATGACAGTGCTGCAAGTTCACTGCATTTTACTTCACACCCAAACCTGCATCAGGACAGTGTCCCCTTTCCTCATGAATCCAGTCCTTTGGAGGAAGATTCCTCCCTCTGTCTTAGACAACTGAATGTTTCAAGTCTAAAAAATGTGGTCCGTCGGCGGAACATTGGTATGAACCACTACAGTTCAGACTCTCAGTTACCACAGTTTGGCAGCAGAGAAAATAGCACCAAGAACAGTGGTGGAGCTGGAGTGGGATCAGAAAGGCACAAGTTAGTCAACAGCAGGTCCTCCACTCTCTCAGGATCCAGGGAGTCCTTGGAGAGCGCAGCCCAGAGACGAGACACAGCCAGGCTTGAGCGTAGAGGCTCAGGGACCTATCTTCTGGATCACATTGCCCACACTCGCCCTGGATACCTTCCTCCCCTGAATCCCCATGCTCCCATACCTGATATCGGGGTCAGCTCTAGCACTTCCCACCCTTTGAGTGGAAGTAGTAAGACGCTGAATGGTGTAAATACAGGGTCAAAGCCTATTCTACCATGTGCACCTGTTTTTCCGAGGAATCTAAAAGCCAAGAAAATGCTGTGGAGACGCCACTCAATGCAGAGTGAGCTTATAAATCAGCTGGTCAACTTTGAGGAAACTTTTGGCCACTAGTATAGAAGATGTAAGTGCTTTTGTCCATATCATACATTTCTGTACCATACATGTGGTACCATTGCTGATGCCAGTTCATGTGACCTCGGTATGAAACTCAGTGCGAAAAAAGAAACTAAACAAATGTTTCATTTTCTAAATTTGCATATGCTGAAACAATTTTCCTCAACAGCTCCTACAACAGAAAAGTTTCAAAAGTGAGAAATAATATTGCAAATATGAAACACAATTCAATGCTTACAACATGGTAGTTCCAGAAGAGTAAAACACTGCATTAATGTACCAGTCTCAATATGTAAAGCTCACACAGATCTGCTGGGTCTTTAGTCAGCATGTCTAGTCCAGTGCATGTCAACGGTTGGCACCTACAAATCTCTCCATCCCAAGGCTACAAGAAAGATTAAGCTAAAATGACATGCATACGGGTGCTGCCACTTTTGACATCATTTGGAGTTAGAATCTGCACAGTAGTAATCGTAGAGTAGAGCTGCAGTATCGAGGTTCCACCGATACACATGCTTAACCAATGGCAAGTCAGTCTTAGATGTCAATCATGACTTTTCATTTTTTATAGCATCAAATTATTGATACAAAAAAATTATACAAACATGAACATTTGAACATTTATTTGTGTACATTACATGCAGTAAGACATTGTCTTGTTTGTCAGTGATGGTGTCTTCTATGTATACTGGCATTATGCCAATTGGTTTGTGTTATAAGAAATACCTAAAATCATGGAAACCATTTTTGCGAAAGATTTATTTGATGTGTTCTTTGCCTTTTAACCTTTTAATTCAGCCCATGTCCTCTTCACTAACATGGAGGAGGCAGCAATTTATTATCCATACTCGAGCCAGCCACCAGGGAGCAATGAAGATGGTTTGGCTTCACTTTTGGGGAGCTGTCATTCTGTCCATCTTTATATACAGTCAATGCTGAAATAAGTATAATTGGTCCCACACAGTCGTGAAACAGATTTAAAGCAGCTGAAGTGACTTTGAGCAGCTTTGTCAAACCTGACTCTTGCTCACTGCTCCTCGCGTATTTAATTAATGCTGATTGAGCGGCTTCCCTCTGTTCAGCGCACAGGAGAAAGAACCCAAGTATTGTTGCTTGCAGCTAAGGTAAATATATATAAAAATATATTATGTATATCAAGTCTTATATTTTCATTTTACAGTGGCATTATCAATGTATTATTGTTTTGCTGGCCTGAATTGTAAAGATACATGTATAATAATCTTATAATTTGACAATCAACAACATTCACCTGTACTTCAAAGTTACAACTTTTTATACTGAAACAGTTGTCAGGGGTGTCATAAATGATGTCACAGCATATCAAGGAGCTGTGCGTATGTACATAGGCTACAGGACTTGAAGATTCTTCACCTCTCACCCATAAGGCTTCTTCTTGATTCCCGGTACTGAGCTGTCTTTATGAATGTGTCTGTTGTCTACTATAGTGGTGTGGGTTTAGTGAAGGTGCTCCGGTTTCCTCCAACAATAAAATAATACATTTATTATATCATTCATCATTCATTCGGCTTTATTGTCATTTTTTAAAAATAAAATATATTCCTTATCAATTTCCACAAGGGGGTCTCCTCTCCCTATAGTTTTACTTGTATTTGCTATTACTGTCCATATGCAGTATGTTTTCATTTCCATTATCTTTAACATACAGTCGAGCTATTTCATTGGGTGTATTGGATGTATTTCATTTGTCAATCATTTGTCTTTGTGTGTGATTTTTTGTACATGAGAAAGACTGTGTGGTCAATATGCTGTTTTTTGTTGTTTTTATCATCGAGTCATAATAACTATACTATATAATAAGTATAATAATATTTTACTACTGTAAAAGTAGTTTGGAAGTCCATGGCTTCATTTGTGGGCAGTAATTGTCTTCCTGTGCACCAAGAACACCGCTCAGATCCAGGTCATGTTTCCCTACAGAGTGGCCAGAAGCAACACTTTAGTGGTACATTCAACCTTCAATGTTCCTCTACAAACTGTGTAGTATTATACTCTGTATTTTCAGTAAAGCTATTCAATTGAAAATGAGTTGCTTTGTATCAGGATGAGTCACTTTAAGTTATGATGATGTTATATTTTGGTGAACATTGTGCATAAAGTGAAAACAAGGTTGCTTCGGACTTTTTCCTCAGCGTTTTATTTGCAGAGAATAAAAGCCGTTATCAGCAGAGCTCTCACAGCAGAACTGTGATGCCAGTGATAATGAGACCAAACAACTTGAGTAAATATTTTATTAAAAGAGGATTGTCCCAGGATCCATCTCACATCCATACACTGTAAACACGATGCTGTTAACATCTGCTGATGTCTTCAACCTCACAGTTTGATAGAAAATCATCTGACAAATCTCTGCTCAACACAGATCATCCAAACTAATATTTCCCTCCAGCTCATTGACACCAGTTAGAGGACAAATACCATTTCCATTGACATTGTTCACTACAATGTCTTAGTGAGTGGATTATCTGAACTACTCAAGTGCATTCGTAAAGTCTGAATTAACCAGATGTGATACAATACACATACAGTATTTGGTGGACTTATTTACTTACTTCATTGTTTAGGGTTCTATGTAATATGTAAAGTATAAAAAAAAATCTACATTTGAAAACATTCCTATTCATATTGTCTCTTGTACTTTGTCACTTGATCTCTTAACCATAGTTTTAAATGGAAAAATGGTCTGTGTATTTAAAAAGAGCCTTTATAGCCTTCATGACCACTCAAAGCACTTTACAGTACAGGTTTTTGCCATTCCCCAATTCACACACACATTCATACACTGCATCTATGTGCAGTACTTTGTCTATGAGAAGGGGCAATTTTTGGGTTCAGTATCTTGCCAAAGGACACTTTGGCATGCGGAGTGAGCAAGACTGGGATCAAAATACCAAATTCTGGTAAGAGGATGACCACTCTCCCCCCTGAGCCACAGCTGCCCAATCACCACTGTACACTACTTTATACACTGTACTTACTATTACTTCTATTTTACAGCTTCAGTTTCTAATTACTTTGCATATAAAGATTTTACATCTGAAGATCAACTTGATATCAATGTAAAATAGGTGCATTTTCATACAGCACATTAAACCAATGTACTGCTTTGATACCAAGTATCAAGGCATTACATCAGCTACAGCTAAAACAGCTACAACAGTGAAACACTACTGCTACAGGCAGCTCTGGTTCAGGAAGTAGAGCGGGTTGTCCACTAACCAGAAGATCAGCGGTTCGATCGCTCTCTCCCCCATTCCACATGCCAAAGTGTCCTTAGGCAAGATACTGAATCCCAAATTGCCCCTGACAACTCCAGTGGTTAAACTTGTCACCTGTGACTACAGTGATGTACAGGGGTACGCCATGACCCTGTCACTAAAATCAACTTTGCTGTGTGTGGTCAGACGGGAAACAGACTTTGTAACAGAGACGTCATCAATATACTTCACTTTAGTTCCTCTTGTTAAGATCCTGAGTGATTCTGATATTGCCACTAGAAATGTAACTCAAAGGTACATTTTGGAGGATTTGTCAGTGGCTGTTTGTAAACACACTATTCAAAGATGGCCCCTCTTCCCCAGCTAAAAGACAGAGCAAAGGGCAGCACCACCACACACTTCTAGTGGGTAAGAAACCCAAGTTATGCATGAGGGAAAGGTCTTAAGACTTAAGTCAACTCCTTGAGTGGTCCTGACTCCCCTGGTTAGACAGAGCCAAGTTTCACAGTCCTCTCTCTCCACCTGGGGGCATCAGTCGTCTGTCAGAGTTCAGAAAACAACTTGGTTTGCAGTGTAGTTATTCTAAGTGATTGTCTCCTCCTGTCAGACTGAGCTCTGTCCTTTGACAGTCAGGCAGGTCATAGTAGATTCTACTAATGTCAACATTTTTTCTGTAGGGCATTAAGTCCTGTGGTGAAAATATGTCACTCTGGCTGGTCCACACAGTTAGACTGTACCTGTAAACGACATGGGACATCATAAACATTTCGGTGAGATATGTCAGCGCCACAAATAATTACTCATTCAAGATGTTATCTGTGGCTATCTGTTACCATAATTAAAAAAAGACTTTTCTCTACTCTTAACCTGAACTGTTATCAACTGTGACATCGGGCTCATAGTGTGTGTGTGTGTGTGTGTGTGTGTGTGTGTGTGTGTGTGTGTGTGTGTGAATGACACTGGATCTGTTCCTTTGTTAACCCACAAGCAAGCAGTGGATTCAAATCTTTAGCTTTAATAATTGCAAATCTTAGATGCATTAACTTTGCCATTTACCTGTTGCTGAATCAAAAAGTGTTATTTGAGTATTTTTATTATCAAAATTGCTCCCTTTCCTGAAAAATATTAAAATGCACTGATGGCCCAATATATTCTGTTTTCTAAGTCAACAGAGGTTGAGAGCAAAGTTAGTACAACCCACATTTACAACATGGCATAATGACGTAGTGATGAGGCAGTGATGAAGTAATGTTGATGTGACTGACTGGCCTCACCATGTATATAATTACCTGTCTGACTGCTGCAGCAGCCATGTGAGCTGAGAGAACGACTGGGCCAGGAGAGCTGCACGTACTGGGAAGGTGACTGGATGTTTCAGGGATCTACATATCTCCTCAATCACATGCACCATATCCCAGCTGTATCCTGGAAGAAATGAAAACAAAACATCAATGGATGCCTACTCACGGTATCTACAGTTTTACAACCCATCTACTGCAATTCTTCAAATAATGACCAGAGCCTTTGTTTACCTCAACTGCTTAAGGTTATAGGTCTTATTTGGTTGTTTTCATCCGCACCTGTTTAAGTTAGCAGTGTGCTGTTACTACAAATTCAACATTCAACCGTTTCAAAGTAAAAGCCCTCTAGTATTTCAGTAGACAAACCCTTACAGGTGAATACAAAAATATATATATTTTTTTCATCAGTTATTTAAGAAAGTGAAAATCTAATATATTTTAGACTCATTACAAGTCAACTTAAATGTTTTAAATAAATTATTTTGATTTCGATAATCACGATCTACAGCTCAAAAAAACAACAACACTTATCTCAGAATATTTGAATTTGAGTATGGGTTTAATTATAGTCTTGGTTAGGATGATAAGTTTACAACATCATGCTCGAAATCCTTTAGACTGATGTTGGCTTGCTGTGTCAGAGTGGTGACTTTTAATGTCTAGAATCTAGACCAGTGGTCGCCAACCCATCGATCGCGATCTACCAGTCGATCTCCCAGTCTTCACTGTCGATCCCCCAACTCTCTGGACTCACTGGCTGTCGTCGCGCCGCAGATCAGCTGTGTGTCGGTTGTCTGTTTTTCACACGCGCTGTGTGTCCGCTACTGGCGGTGGAGTTGCAGGTTCTTGTCCTTCAAGAACAAGTTGGTTTATGTACTAAACTAAATGTCAGGACTCTACGGTATGAAGATGCGCATCTTTCGGTCTGTCGATAACAATCAGAACCCCAATGGAACAAATGATTGGATTCACAAAGTGAAACGCTGTAGTGCTTTTACTTTGAAACGGGTTCGGAAAGTGTTGTAAATACATTTGTGTCATAAACAGATAAACATTGTGGTTCACAGCAGAATAAACAGAGAAAATGATCTTTCACCTGAGTTTTAATGTTTATCCGATGAATTTATGTCACAAACAAATGGTTGCAACACTTTCTGTATGCCTTTTCAAAATAAAAGCACTCCAGCATTTCTGTTGATGGAATCCATTCCCTTGTTTAAAAAGTTTTTTTTATTGTGAAATATTTGCAGGAGTGGAAGATGCACAGCTTCATACTGTGTAGTACTGGTATTTATTTGAGTACAAGGGACTTCTTTCATACAAGGCAATAATCATATTTGTGGCCATATTAAAATCAAAGCCTATATGTAAAAACATTGTGCTGCAGTAGCAGCTCCTCTGCACAACATGATGTGGAACTGAGAAGCTACATATTATGGATATTATTTTGAATATTGTGCATTGAATAGAAAAAGTTGCACAACTGCCTCTCTTTGTGTATATTTATTTCTTGTACATTCAGCCTTTAACAGAAATTGCAAAAAATAATAAATATGACCCTCCTACGTGGGTATTTTGGAAGATATCAGGGTGGTAGATCTCGGCTTACGTTTGGAATTAAAAAGTGATCTTGGGCTCGAAAAGGTTGGTGACCACTGCTCTAGACCTTAGTATGTACAGTGCCTTGAGATAATGTATGTTATAATTTCGAGCAATACAAATTGAATTTAATTTAATTTTCTCACCTGCTGAATCTCAACAAAACTCAGAGTGAAGACTTTGAGGAGTTAACTTGATACAGATCTACATGCAAACACAGCCAATGGTAATGAAGTGTCATCACCTGGGTTGTCTGTCCCAGCAGTCCATCCTGTCGTCCAGCCGAGGGAGAGCACAGCGTGAGTGGGGAGAGTTGTCACGGCAGAAAGAAAAGCGTGAGGGTCCAGAGGTGTGGCCCGTCCACCAGGACCAGAGACAATATCTGCGTTGATCCACACAGGACGGCTCAGGTCAGGCAGCACTTTCTCCAGCAGAGCCACAGATGGAGACACTGCCTCCAGGCTGCAGGGAGAGTTAACCACAGGGTTAGCATCACACACAAAGCAGCGCATTAGTTAGAGGGAATAGAAGGGAGTCTCACCTCTTAAAGTCAAGTTTTATTCCCATGTGGTGCTCTTTCACTGCTTCCAGCCACTCCTTCAGTGTGATGTCGCTGTCTGTGTCAGGGGGGTGTGCCATGATTGGCTCTTTGGGGTCATGACCTCTCATGATTATGTCTGCCTCAATCATATGAGTGGGACCTAAGGGTCACAGTTGGTCAAACTGGTCATTGAAAAACCCATTAGCTGATATTATACCAAGACTTTTGAAAAACAATATGCACAATTTGCATATTTGATTTACTCATTTAGGGTTGTGTATATTTAAACCTACACAATGGGAAGTTTTTATTGTAAAAAATAAGTTGAACAAACTAAATCCTTCTTCCTTTAATGTTAATGTTGCACAATTGATTTGGTGTTGGCTATATTATCATAATTTTTATTATTAATAAATATACTAATGAAATATACGTTGTGAACTTACTTCAGTTTGTGTATCAGTACTTGAACATCTTTAGGAAATTGTAACAATATTGCGTTTACACTGATAACTGTGATACTCTAGTCATATGATAAGTCTTTATAATAAGCTTTGAATTATTCCTTACTGTAAGACGAACAGGTCAAAGTCACAAATCCACGAGCTTTAAACTAGTTTCTCTGTCATTCTCACTAAAACTGAGAAAAAAAACTCACTATGTCGCTCTGTGTCAGTGATGGCTGGTCCGTTTTTTGCAGCATTTTATCCTGATGTATTGTGCAACTTATATAACTGACTATGTCATTATGTATGTAAATTAACTATAAAATGAAAAAATCTATTCATTCAGTATTTAACATGTATCTAAAAAGGACTCCAAGTCCAATGATACTAGTTAGTCAGCAGGATTACACAAAAACTACTCCACTGATTTCCATGATATTTTGTGGAGAAGTGAGGCATGACCCACCCCTCTGACCCCCTTCCGTTAACATAGTGAGATAGGGAATAATGTAGGGATGCACGATATGGATTTTTAACCGATAATTACATACTCCACATGGCCGATACCGATAATAATTTCACGTTTCTTAAGAAGAAGTTCATGGCGTGTAGTTCATGCACACCTGAGGGTAAAACTGCAAAATATAGTAAGCAAATATGGATGAATAAATATTACAGTTATAACAGTTCTGACTCAGTTCTGAGTATACATTTAGTATTTTAGTGAAGTGCATCAGAAAACTTCAAACAACTTTAGGTGGAAGAGGAAAATTTCTCCTTCAAAAAGACTTTAAATGAAATATTTTGACATCTCAAATAAGACATGTCAATGTATTAAAATACTAATTCAGATAAAATACTGAGCTGCAAAGCTAGTCGCCAGCAGCTTTAAGTTTAAGAGTTTGTAAGTTTTCACATGGTTCATTTAATAAAGATGCTGAAAAGAACCAGTACCATCTCTGGCTGTGTGTGGGAGAACCCGGTGGCATGGTCTACTGCCACAGAGGCGCCCAATGTGGGGCTCCACGCAGCCAGAAACGCGGACCGGCGAGCGGAGATGGCGCGGGTACTGTTGGCGGAGGACTTCGGAGCGATATAGATCGTGCATCCCTAGAATAATGTATGGATTTTGAAGAAAAGAATCTGACATATTTAGAAAACTGATATCTATGAGTGTGTGAAATGATTGAATTTAAGGAGAGTTTTGGGACAAAATGCACTCCAGTGCCAGTCTAATTGCCTAACGGATTACTCTGTTAAAGTGTACTGTTTAGTTTATAGACAATCCTGCTGAAACTTATGTAGTCTAAGAGAAGGCCCCTCCATTCATCCTGCCTTTCTGAAGCTTCAGTTTTTTGCTCAGGCTTGTCTAGAGAGTTGTTGATTCAACGTATTTAGAAGTCTGTTGACTTGAAGTACATGGAGAGGTGTGTGAAGTTCTCTCTGGCGGTATATCTGATAAACTGGCAACTGAATGTGTATGGAAGGTTAAAATAATATGCCCAACTCACACAGCCTGACAAACCACCATAGATTTAAATCAGTGTCTCTGTGACAAGGAGTCAACAACACTGGACCTTAGAGGGTAGGATTAATAGGTGGAAATGCTTCTAATATGTAATAAATGTTCAGATAACTTGATATTGGCCTAGTCCCACCAGGATATGAGCACTTATTTTTCATCTCATTGGGACTGTAGTGCTGTAGTTTTGGATCAATTCATCATGTAGGAATCATAAAATCAACAAAACGTCTGAGCATGACTGAGGCACGCATTTGTATTTAAGCTCTAACTAGTAACTTCTTTCTTCTTGACAGATTGATCTACAGATTATATTCTTGATTATCTGTCTGATCAATAAAATGAATTCTACATTATAGCAGTACAGAGGAGAGATAAGCTGCAAATCGTCACATTGAATAAGTAAAAGATTGTGTTAATATATCAGTTTCTCCTTTTATCTAATGGATCAGTCAGTCAGCTCTGCTCCACATACATTCTCAACAGGCAGTTTGATGACTACAGTGTCTACAGAGACAGACTACAGTCAGCTGTAGTGTTATACTGAAAGCAAAGTTAGAGTGTTTATAATAATCAGCGTTGCCACAGGACCAGTATTTTATTAGTCTATATGATCTGGTAACACATGTATGAATGACACAATTAACTACCACTGACAGTGAAACAGGTTTTTCTACAAACTGACATAATGAGAACAGTTGGCTTTTATGTCAACACCAATGAAACCACCAGGAGGTGAGCAGAGTGCAGTCATGGAGAGAATGTATCATTTTAACTTCTGCAGCCACATTTCAGCATTTAAAAGACAGCTGGTGATTAGGAAACAGATAAAACTGTTTGAAAATAAAGTTTGTTCCTTGGACCAACACAAAGTCTGATTTAAAGACACATAACAGTGCCTTCAATTTTATTTGTAACATCAAATGAGCTGATATCTTGGGAAGCCCTATTTCTGACAATGAAATAAAAAAACAAGGCCTTGATATTAGAAACACAAAGTTATAGTTATAATATAAAACTTTGAAGCTCTATTTTATACTTTTTATCTCATAATAGCATGTGTATTTTATATTATCGAGGATGAATTCCCATTTTCTTTCTCTTTCACTGGTGGAAATGGTCTTCAGCAGACCAATGTGTGGTGAGCTGGGTGGAGGTGTTATCATGATAAAGTCCATCAGTGATGTGATCAGTCATGTTGTAGTGGACACACACCTGTCACCGTCTCGTGCAGTCTGCTCCTGCTGTTCACTGCGTGACACCATCTCACCTCAGCACCGTCCCTCCGCCTTATCTGCCTCCGACTCAACAAGTAGTCCAGAGTACCGTCACACATCCTGCCTGTGAACTCAAGAGTTAATGGTCGTGTCCATGTTCACCACCACACCAGAGCCATGACACGCAGCTCAGCTGACTTAAGCGACAAGCGTCCGCCGTGATGTTAGCTAACAGGACATGTGTGAATAATATCACGGAGCGCAGCTGAAAATAGTTCGTACACTTCACATGTTTCTGTCCTTTCACTTCCAAACAACATAAAATGTAAAACAAGCGCTTCAAAGGAAACCAGTGAGACAGAAGTTGAAATATTAGTGTCTCACCTCCACTAAGAGACACAAGCTCACACGGTCACGTCAGCAGTGAAATACACACTCCACTTCCGGTTAGGCGCTTTCAAAATAAAAGAACCAGTAATACATGTGCGTGAGTGTAATAGACAAAATGGTGACATTGTTAGGGCCCGAGCACCTCCGGTGGGAGGCCCTATTGTATTTCGAAGGATTTGTATTTCCCTTTTGGGGCTTTTTCAGGGCCTAGACATGCTCAAATTGTTACCAAAGTTTGCAGGGAATTCAAAACCCCAAAAAGTAATTGTATTCTGGAGTAATTTGAAATGGGCGTGGCAAAATGGCTCAACAGCGCCATCTAAGGAAAAGCCCCTCAGTTAGCTTTCACCGATCTTCACAAAAATCGTAGCCCAGGTGTATCATGACCAGACAAACAAAAAAGGTCAGAGGTGCAATTGGAAAAAAGCAACAGGAAGCCCGCCATTTTTACTTTAATGGCCATTTTCCACATTTTCCACATTTTTACTTTGACGAACTTGTCATAGGACTTTCATCAGATTTCACCCGAGGTTGGGAGGCCCTATTGAAATTGAAAGGATTTGAAAGGATTTTTATTATTATTATTATTATTATTATTATTATTATTATTATTATTATTATTATTATTATTATTACCCTTTGGGGGACTTTTTCAGGGCCTAGACATGCTCAAAAGATCATGAAACTTTGCAGGAAATTCAAGACCTACGGTAATTTTACTATTCTGGAGTAATTTGAAATGGGCGTGGCAAAATGGCTCAACAGCGGCCCCTGGAACGCAGCCCCTAGGTTTTGGTATATTTGATTTTATCACATGGTTTGACCGTGACGTGGCGTTAAAGTTTGATGAGTTAAATCAAGATGATTGAGCTACACCTGCAATATTGGTCACTAGAGGGCAGTGTAAGACCATGGTTTGCCCAAGGCACAAACTCTTCACCCCAGGGCTGAAGAGTTCGTTCACACATTGTTAATATGTTACAAACTAAATTAAACTTACGGATGCTTGTCAATTAATGTTGAGAGATAACTTTAGTTCATGATTAAGAGTAAAATGACAATTTTTAAGTGTACGTTACATGCTCTGACCGTGGCGTGGCGTAGAATTTTGATGATTCGCCAAAAAAGAGGGATTTCATATAACTCCTGTGCATTGTTCCATCAGCCTCAAACCTCATTCACACATTCACAGTCCCGCCCTGATCAGATCCATGTGTCAATATTGACTCGTCGTCAAAGCCCCCCCTGCTGGCTACAGGAAGTGACATACTTTGATGCACTGCTCCTGGCTGCTTTACAATATACAGCTCAAAAGAGCTCAGTCAAGTCATTGGACCATGGTCAGAATTGTGACATTTTCTCAAACCTTGTAAACATTGAGGTGCGGCGAAGGTTCATCCTTCGCCAAAGGAGACGATGTTGTCATAACTCCACTGTGCATTGTCCTATCACTACCAAACTTCTGTCTCATGATTATAGTCCAAGGCTGAACAGCTCTATGTGTCAGTATTTCCTCAGTGTCATAGCGCCACCTACTGATTCGCCATGAAACAGGAAGTACTTTGTAAATCCACTCTGCATTATCCAACTGGCCCCCAAATGCTGACCTATAATCACAATCCTGACCTGAACAGCTCCATATATTAATATTAGTGCAGGGTCATAGCGCCACCTACTGATCAGTGTGAAAATGAAGTTGTGGTAACATTGTCCAATTGACACAATATTGCTCACGCTACCTCAGAGCCCCTACTTGAACAGATCTATTAGTCTGTACGTAATAATAGTGATGGCGCCACCTACTGGCAACAGGAAGTAAGCTTTGTTTTACAACTATCATTCGATTTACATAACATTTTCAGTGTGATGTGCAAATGATAGCGTGGACCGTAATGAGCAATTAGCAGGCAAGGATAGTCATCGCGTGACGGACGCAGGAAGTGAAGCGTTTGTCCTTGCCGCAGTGCGCAAAACGCATGCAACGCGGAGATGTGCGCTTGGACATTGATCGATCTCTCCACTAACCGCAACAGGCTTCAAAATGCCTGTGCTCGGGCCGTTAGTGCTACAACGTAGCCCTAGTTGTAATTAAAACCTTTAACCCTCCATCTTTCGCTCCCCTGTCCTCTTCTACCTGTCATTTTTATCATGAGCATTTTAACCAATTTTAGCATTTATTCAATATTTTACAGAGTGCCTCCTGTGCATACAATATATTATGTGCTTTTATTATTTAAGACATGTTTAATATGCATTTAAATAACAAGAAACCCCTTTATTCAAGCACTTATTACAGGGTTTCAGTGTATGTGTATGAGTTATTTCAGTTTCCTAAGCATTAATGTCCATATACTGAACAGAATTTTAAAAACAACCCTCTGGATATGAAATAAATGTCATTACGTGCTCTTATTAAAACCAGCAGAAGAGCCAGTGAGAACAGATGTTTCACTATCAGACAGAACGTCTTCACCAGGCCGCAGTGATTGTGGAGCTGGATGGGACCCACACTCCTGACATGATGGTGCAGGACTAAACATGAACATGCTGAACATGTGAGTTTCATCATGAAGAAAATGTACTTCTCTGTAGTAAATTGTTTCAGTATCTGTAGACTGTGAATCTGGTTCATCAAAATAAAGAAAAATTGCTCAACTGTATGTTAAAGAAAGAAAAAGTATTTAAGATATTTAGTTGTACTTGATGTGTCCCAGCTTTTCATGGGCTCCGTACATTAATTATAATGGAGAGAAATCACAATTCATTTACACACCATGCAGCTTGGTGAAGAGACTTCCCTGCTCCAACATGAAAGTGCAGCACCCTGCACAATTAAAGCCAGGTCCATGAAGAAATGCTTGTTCCTCTTTGGGTGTTGAAGAAATTGTTCTGCCTTTATAGAGGCCTGATTTAGATCCCAGCCTGCACCTTTGGGATGAACTAGAACACAAGCTCAACCAGCCAACACAGGTGGTATCACAGTGGTCATACAGGACCTAAGAGCAGACACGGAAGCAGGTTCCAGCTAAAAGAAAACAGCTTTTTAATGCAGATTTCAGTACACAGGAATCAATCCGATGAAAGCTAAAGTACCAGAAATCCACAGGCTTAAAGGCAAAACTCGAAAGGTGATAAAGGTCATACACATAGGAACTGGACTGACTAAATGCTGGAATGCTATGCTCAAGGTAACAAGACAAACTGACAAAAACAGGAGGGAAACACAGATACTAAATACTAAAGAGAGGTATGACACATTTGGACATGATAGGATATCTGGGCGCAGGGAAAACAGGAGAATCAGAATTGAATGACCTGAAACGAAACCAGATGTAAGTTTCTAAATAAAACAGGAAATGAGACAACAAACATGAGGACTGACAAAAGGTATCTTTACTAAATGCAAGGATTTTACTGAGACTCTTTTGGCTGAATGGTAGCAAATCTTGGTACCGATACACACAATCTAGGTGAGTGGAAAAATACTCTAAGGGGCCTGTGGGAGGGAGGGGGGCCATTAGACTTTTTACAGGTTAGCCCCCTCAGAAACTTTAACTTAGCTTGAATTTATGGCCTAGCCATCACCAAGTCGGCTGGTCCTCTGCATTCAGTTGGTGAACTGGGAGGTTAGAGATGATGCTAATCCTTTATATGTGAGACATATAGAGATTATCATATGTGAGATTGATCCTATGTAAAGTTTACTGTAAGATCTACTCTCAGTGTCGAGGCAATGCAGGACTTTGTGGAAATTCACATGACCAAACAATGGTTTGAGGATTTGATCATGCCAAGGTCACATCATAAGGAGGTGACAGGACAGGATTTTATCTCATGCCCTGAGAGATGCTAGAGAGGCAAATCAATGTTGGCTAAGGGTATACTTGTGTCATTGTAACTATAATCATGTATTTTAACACACTGTTATGATGTTTGAGGCCAGGTCCGTTATCAAAGTGCTGCTCATTGTGGGAACTGTTGGGTTTCTGTAAAATTCTTAAGGTCTTAACCTTCGATGTAAAGTGCCTTGAGATAATGAATATCACGATTTGGCGCTGTACAAATAAAATTGAAATTGAATTAAAGTTACACCATCTCTCCTGATCCTGTGAAAGGACAAACTTTAAAATCTCATCACTGGTATAGGGTGACTGCTCTCTTCAGGATTACCTCCTTGTAGAACAGGAAAGAAAAATAACACGCCACACACCTTTGCTTGTGCACGTGGCACACCCTGCAGAGCTTGTCTAACCTGCCAGGAATGCGGAGCTAGTAGGAGGGCGCAGTATATCCACAAAGGCAAGACAGACTGTGTGGGCAGACAAATTGTGTGAACCATTTGCTGTGTTTTATAGTCCCAGCAAGACGGTCCAGGTAAGAGCTCCCTGAATATATACAGTACTATATATATATATATATATACAGTACTTGTGTGTTTAGCTTTTCAGGACAAATCATATGTTTTTACCTAATGAGGCTTCTCTCTTTGATAGAACAGTGTACTCAGCCCTGCCTGTAGTATGGCTGTTTAAACTGCCCTGAGTATGTGTGTATCTACATTTAACAACTTAAGGTTTATTCTTAAACCTTTATTATGCTCTTTGGTTTATGCTTATTGTTTTTTATGTAACACAAACATAAAATTCTGTGTAATGATTCAAATTTATGGCTACATTTGTGTATGCATAGTTCGTTTTTAAATTATAGTTGTCTCTTTTTATCCATATACTGAATTTATGAAATGTTAATGTCCATAAAGCCTGATGAATAGATTATTAATACTACTACTACTACTACTATTTCATGTTTAACTGAGTTAATGCCTTTTTGTTGAACTGATGTCTGTCTGGCAGCACAGATGCCACGGAAAAAAGCTGTCGGCACATCCGGCGCCACCAGGCGAAGGGTCTGGTGGCGTTTGAGACAGCAGTGGAGGATGTTGGGGGTGTTTGAGATCAACCCAGAGCACGAATTCTATCATCTGACATGCGTAATTAAAGAAGGCATGCAGGCTGTAATCCAGGCCTCTATGGACACACCACCTGAGGTGAACGCTCATCTCATTTAAGGCCACTGGTTGGATGTAAACATGATCATGATCTGAGGAACTCTTGGCCTTTTTACACAGGATACACTCACAGAGGAGCATTTCAAGGCAGAGGAAACTCAAACCCACGAGGCAAGTGATCATATCACTTGTTATTCTAACAGCAACTTTGAATGCTTTGAATATTTGAATGCCCTTGGCCATTCATAATTTAATTTTGTTGTTCTATGAGTTCCTCTAAAATGTTTTTTAATCCTTAACTTCCAGGGCTTTGAGATACAGACGTTTGCAGCACCAGTATTTGCTAAACTGAGGCGTTCACTGGACATCACAGAGGAGGAATACCTGAACTCCCTCTGCTTGGGTGGCTACTACCTCCAGTTTGTCAGCAACTCTAAAAGCAAGGCAGATTTCTTTGTCACGTGAGCATGATCATCTGAAACACACATTGACTAACCCTTTACCTAATTTCATGATGACTCTGATTTCAAACTAATCTGACACCAAAGTGCTCATTTTCAAGCACAAAAACACACATACATATTCACATGTACATGCTTCAGCCCAGGAACTATGTCCACTTTTAAGGATTCTGCACCTCAAACCTGCAGGGCCAGTGGAGGAAGTAGTGTGGCTCTTATAAAGGTGTTAGGGGTTTGGAGGTTGAGTGAAACGTATGACAATAATGACAATAAGTGATTGGGTCATATGCTGTGTGTTGTACCCCCACACAGAGAAGATCCACATTGGTTTGTGTGTTTTTAAGAAAGATTTTTATCATTTTCTATTTCAACATTTTTTTTTGTATAATTTGTTGGGTTCCCAGCAGGGGTATGGGATCTACCATTTTGGTAGTTATTATTTTGTTCTAAGATTTAAGATCTGCTTCAGAATGGTAAAGTAAGGATTTAAAATATGCTATCAGCATTTTTACTGTTAGGTTTGCAGAACTGGTGCCTCTGTTGCCATAGTTCATGTCAGCAGCTGTGGCACAAAAAGCAGCACATCTAACTCTGCCAATACAGTCAAATAATTAACCTTAAACCATGAGCTTTCTCTAACCTTAACTATACAGTTCCACGCAAGTGTAGAGAGGGAGAATTTTAAAATTGTTGACTCTAGATATGAAAAAAACACTGTCATTTATCATATTCAGGGTTTTTCTGGTAATGAGATTGACGTGGCTGTGCTTGGTTTCAGAAATGACAAGTGGTTCTTCCTAAAGACCCAGAGCAGAAGGGAGGTCAGGTTTCTCCTGTCCAATCTGCAGGCATACATGGACCACCTGGAGAAATACCCTCACTCACTGATGGTGAGATTTCTAGGTAAGAGGTCTGGGTTAACAGGGTGAGTCACCTCCACTGCTGACACAGATGTGTCCTGTTCCATCATGACACATTCTGTTGAGGACAAGACCACTAACCTGTACTTTTCCAATCAAAAGAAGTGTTGCTTATTATACCTGAATTCACTGCTTCCCAATTTTTTATATTGACAGTTTCACTTTTTAAATCATATAGGAAAATCAGGATTTAATAATGTGCTTCCTTCTTTTCTCTTTCCAGGTGTCTACAAGATTGTTATTCCAAATCAAATAAAGGTATTTCCTCCAGATAACAAGTCATTATATCCAATATATCCTAACAGTAACAGTACTACAATGCAGTGATGTCTGTCCGCTCTCCAGAAGTACTTCATCCTGATGCAGAGTGTGTTTTACCCTGATGAGAGGATCAATATCAGGTAGAGCATCTATGTTCACCCTGAGTTCTGCTGTGTGGATCTCTGCCCGGTATATAAAGTGATATTTCTGTTGCACAGATACGACATTAAAGGCTGTGAAGTGGGTAGATGGACTAACCCTGACACCGGGGGAAAACAAATGATAAAAGTGCTGAAGGACAATAACTTTGAAGGGCAGTACATTGCATTAGGTGAGTGTCCTCACCCCTGCACTTACTCTACTTGTTTCCATAGTCATATAAATTGTAAGGGCACACCGAATGGAAATGTTTGTGTGGTTGCTGCAGGTCAAGACAAACCCTGGTTTGCTGATCAAGTGAAAGTGGACGCTGCCTTTCTTCAGGGGCTCAATGTGCTGGACTACAGTCTCCTGCTGGCCCATCAACCTCTGCACCGAGACGAGCGCGAAGGAAAACACTCTTTGGCAAATCTGGTTGTTCGTGCCACAAAGTAGGTTTCAAATGAGCAGGTACTGATTGTTGTGTGTCAAAGGGAGACAGTGGTGGCTCCTCTGTGCACAGAGTGCTTTAAAGCTCTGTTCTAGGTTCCATTCTACTTTTTTCACTATACACTTCCACTTGGCCAAATATTACTTAATGATGATTGGGAATGCATGGCCATTAGGGTCAATTATTTAATTTTATTTAAAGAGCCTGAAAGGTACACACATGCTGCCTGCTCTCTGCTTTCCTCCATGTTGCTCCTGCCTCCTCTGTGGATGAAACTAAGTTGCAAGTTATGGCTGAATATTCACAAGTTTCGTCAGCGACTCCCGAAGCACATGAGACTTAATGAAGTCAAACACTTGTTCTGAGGAATATGAATATCACTGTCTTCTCCCCAGGACATGCAGCAGATGAACAGTGTGCTTAATTAGTAATTTAACCACACTAAACATTTTACCTTGGATCAGGACAAATGAACAGATTTTAGATTTTTTTAAACATTCTTTTTTTTTGACCATCTCAATAATTTCTATGGAAATGATTTATGGAACTTAAAGGGGACATAGCATGCCCATTTTACCACAAGTTGATATGGTTCCTTGGGGTCTTAATGAAATGTCTGTAACATACTTTGGTCAAAATACCACAAGGATCATATAAAACAGCACCCTTTTTACCCTGTATAAAACAGCCCTCCACAGAGTGACCTGTTTTGAGTGCCTGTTCCTTTAAATGCTAATGAGCCAGCTCCCCCCCCCCCATGATTTTAAACGATATAAATTACATATTTTATATGATATAAATTATCAAATATGCATCCCATACTTTGTATTCCCCTTGTTGTCCTGGAGTTTTAATTTTCCCAATCACATAATTAAATGTCCCCCTCTGCCCATCCACTACAAGCACACAAGCAGACAGACAGAGAGAGAAAGAGAGGTGGGGGGCTATGAAGACCATCATTTACCCCCGAACCCCGACATTCAACGGGTACAACAACAAGCGGAGAAAGCAGAATCGCGGGCTGACCTTATATATACAGTCTATGGGGCTGACCAGCGGAGAAATGCTCGTCCCGTGTGAACAGCCAGGCGGCTGCGTGCTGGAGAACGGCGCTGCGCTGCCTCGCAGCGGCACTTCCGCGTCCGGTGTACCCCGGCGGAACTACTGTAACCCGGCGGAACTACTGTAACCCGGCGGAACTACTGTAACCCGGCATACAGTAGAGCTGAACACTGCGGAAGTCTTCCACACAGCTGGCAGTGTGGAAGACCGCTGCGAGGCAGCGCAGCGCCGTTCTCAAGCGCGCAGCCGCCTGGCTGTTCACACGGGACGAGCATTTCTCCGCTGGTCAGCCCCATAGACTGTACATATAAGGTCAGCCCGCGATTCTGCTTTCTCCGCTTGTTGTTGTACCCGTTGAATGTCGGGGTTCGGGGGTTACAGTAGCGCTGAACACTGCGGAAGTCCTCCACACTGCTGTGCGCTGTGTGGCGCTGACACAAATTCCAGCTCACGCACGGGAGAGCGAGCGGTCGCTCCCGAGCAGCTGCTGCAGCCTCCCAGTCCCAACGATCCAGACAAATGCCACATGTGAGTGAATCGCGGGCTGACCAGCGGAGAAATGCTCGTCCCGTGTGAACAGCCCGGCTGCGTGCTTGGGAACGGCGCTGCGCTGCCTCGCAGCCTCCGGTGTAAACCCGGAAGTAACGAGTGTGGGGGGACGGGACGGGACGGGGGGGGGTGGGCCAAGACCATGTAGGGAGACTTCCAGTGTATTGTTACGACACAATACCCAGGAAGCGCAATCGAGTCGCTCAAGCATGACGTTTCTGACTTAGAGGAACTATAACAAAACGCGCGAGTGTTTTTTCCCCAGAGTTTTTGGGTTGGTAGACATGCCAGATACCCACATTAACCTGTAGAAGCACTAACAAAGTGGAATTTGCATGCTATGTCCCCTTTAATGAAAAAATCAGTGTGTGAAATTTGCAGATTGATTGAATTTAAGGGGATTTTTGGGCCTTGGTGGAGATTTGCGCGCTACTGCGTGTCATTCTAGTCTGTAATTTAACAACAAGTGGACCCATTAGAGTTGGTCGCCATCAGAGATGAACTTCAGCATTTCTCTGGCAACGCCATGCTCTACTCATGTCATGAGTAGCTATGTTGGAGACCCCACGGCTACAATGGCAAAGGGAGAAGGTGTAAAAATTTGTATAAAAAGTCACTTTGACTTTGACTTGACTCAGAAGATAAAATCTCAGTTTCTCTCTAAACAATTGGAATTACTTGCCATAGATGTAGAAATGGGTTATGACTAAAGATTTGCCTTGTAAGACAGGCCTGATTATTATCTTCCAAACTGTAAAACATTAAAGATGATAATCGGGCCTTAAGTCAAACTTTTAGGGCACTTGAATATTTAATGGAATTCTCCTTCAGTAGAGAAAGTTAAGGACATCTATGATAATTCAAATCTTACACTGATGAAATGAAACTAAATGGCCACAGTACAAGGCTAAGTGAAAAGCTAGCTGTGATAGAGAGGATGAAGGATCATACAGTAGCACTGCACTCTGTTGTGCACATGAAAAGTGTCAACAATACTGTAGTTGTGTAAAAAATGATGAAAATATGACCACAATATGGTTTAGTCCTGACATCCCATTGCCATTCATTGATCTACACTGCCCATCATAGCACTCTTGAATTGGGCATCCTGCTCCTTTAGGTGTGAGAAGCACTGCTACTTTTAAATGGTCAAACACTTCAAAAGCCACAAACAAACCTAATCAGAAACCTTAAAGGGATAGTTCACCGAAAAATGATCTACATTATCTACTCACCACTATGCTGATGGAGGGGTGGGTGAAGTGTTTGAGTCCACAAAACACTTTTTTAGTTTCAGGGGTAAACAGTGTTGCAGCCAATACAGTTGAAGTAAATGGTGACCGATTCTTAAAAACAGAAAAAAAAGGAGGAAAAAAAACAGAAAATACTTCCATACTGCTTCAGTGATGTCATTCAAGTGTCTGTAAGCCCCGACATTCAAATTCGACTTGAAATGACATCAAAATGCTTCACCCACCCCTCCATCGGCGTGGTGAGTAGATGATGACTATCCCTTTAAGCAATATTCTTCAGTCTTGTGTATTTATGTAATTTGATGTCATGAATGAATGAAAAACATGAATCCAGTTTGTTAGACTGACTTTGTTGGTGTTTCATAGTAAGCTCTGCTCGTGTTCTGCAAATTTTTCTCTCTTTTATAGGTCTGTGGACTTAGATGTTAGTCCCACAGAGGAAGACCCCCCCACAAACCCACTACTATCAGAGACCCGGGGTGAGAGGGTACCTGATACCACAGACTGTGGGTCAGGCCAGCCACAGGCAGCAGCTGAGAGTGCTAGTGAGGGGATCCCCCTCCAGGAGATAAACTGGGCCGCTAAAGAAACCAGGACCGACTCAGTGCTCCAGGATTTTCACGAGCATCATCACAGGCTTCTGCCCAATTGCAAAAATGCCATTCATGTGATTGATGGGCCAGACCGACGCTACTTTGTGGGCATCATTGACATTTTTACTGTCTACAACTGGAAGAAAAAACTGGAGAACCTGTGGAAAAGCCTCCGTTACCCAGGCAGAGCCTTTTCCACGATGAGACCAACAAAGTACTCACGCAGATTCTGTCAGTGGATGCAGGAACACACTCAATGACAAAGAAAAAACATTCATCACTGACAAAAACACAACCTGCTATATAATCCCAAAAGTCCACTGGATGGGTCTGTGACTCACACTGACTCTGAAGTTTGTAATTCACTATACTGTGGAGTCCAAAAGCCAAGTGGTTTTCTTATTTTTATTTCTTATTTTCAAAGATAAAACCACAAGATTAAGTAAAACAATTCAAAGTGACTCTGTACATGTGTGAGTGTAACTTTGAGTTGTTATACTTGCAGATGGCTGTAAGATGCTTTTGAAACACCAGTAGTTGTGTTGTATGTGTTTATCGCAGTAACACCGGTACAGTCTTCCTGCTTGAATTATGCTACGTTATTGTAAATGAACAACGCAATCAAAGAGACTGTTCAAAGAAAGTGAGACACGACTACAGACCACACAGATGAATCTGTCTGAATGTTGAATAAATAGCGTATGAGACATCCGTCATGTTTGGTGTGCTTCTGAGTCTTTCTTTATTAACTTCTGGAGTTGAAGAATTTAATTCAAATCACAGCAACTCTAAAGGAACTTCACATAGTAAGATCGAGACCTTACAATACTATAGAGAAACCAACAGTTCCCACAATGAGCAGCACTTTGTGACTGTGGAGCGAGAAAAACTAAAAACTACTTTTAACTGAAAAAAACCTCCAACAGAACCAGACTCACTGTGTATCTGTCTTGACCATTTGGGTTGAGCAGAGAAAAATGGTAGAGAAAGAGGGGAGGAGGGGGGGGGGGCCGGGAGAGGGACAGAGAGAGAGAGAGAGAGAGAGAGAGAGAGAGAGAGAGAGAGAGAGAGAGAGAGAAAGCCACTGTAAATTGTACTATCGATTGGTGGCATCGACTGGGCAATGTAGTGAAGGTACTGAAGGTGTTGTGATCCAACATAAAAAATACCGTAGATACATTTAATAGTTTGTACTTTGTTATACTGGTTGAACATAGAGCTGAGTTTGTGGTTGTGTTTTTGTTGTTCAGAGTAGCCTACATAGTTTGATCTCTCTGTTAAGTGCAAGACGTCTCTAAAATTTAAACGTTTTACTTACTCATTTTTCTCTAATTCAGTTCTTAAACATGACTATAGAAACAAGGAGGGCAATTGGCTGAAACGGCACACACTGATGTCTGTTTTACTTGGTCTTAATTAAAAATATTACCCAGTTCCTTCATCAGTGGCTGGTCATCAGGACACCAACCTGAAATGGTCATCCTCTCTCACCACAGAGTTAAACAGCTTCTTCAAACTGCCTGAAGATCAAGAACGCTCCAGTTAAGTACTCCAGGCCAAATTAAGAGAATCTGCACAAGTGTACTCAAGAAGGACAAAGACCCCAAGCTGCCTCCAACTGCAAGACGCAGAGGGCTGAGAGTCCATGATGAACAAAGCAAAGAACAGAGACAATGATATGAACTTTTAAGGCATTAAACTTCTCCCATCATTTGCAAAATGTATTGTATATGTGTTATTGTTTTTAACTGAATACACTTCAGTAAAAACATAGAGAATTACAGGATCATTCCTTTTCTCATAACTTAGGCCATGTTTAAGTTTGGTGTTTGAGTCAGCTTGCATGATTTCATTTGATGAGTCAGAAAATGGCTAGAAACTACAATAGAATATATTAATGGTTTCTGACGGCTGAAGTAATTATGACTGCTGGCTGACATGAGCTGGAAGAAGTAGTGAAGTAACAAAGTCCAGAAAGGCAAGAGGTTGTTGATGTTTGTGTTGATTTCTCATGAACCATGACCACAGTCAAACCTTAAGCAAGCAGGCTAATTGTTTTTATGACAAATTGCTTTTGACAAAATCAATTTGACATTTTTTTAATCTGGTTTAAATTGAAAAATTGAGGGGGTAGCACTGGATATACAGTTTCAAAACTTGGTAGTTCTGTATGAAGTGTGTGATAAACCCAAAAAGACCAGACATGTGTAAGAAGTACATTATTTAAAGTTTATTAGTCACAGTTCACATTATTTTGTCACACCTATAGTGTGCACATGGCTCTGCTCTGAAAAAGGACAAATCCTCTCATTTTCATACAGAAATGAGGTTAACACTACTTGAAGTTTACTGCAGCCACACGGAGAACATATGTTTAATGTTTGAACTTCTAAGTAAACATGATGAGTTGCATTATACTGCTTCAGGACTCTGAGGTTATTATAGTATGAACCAGCTATACATAAAACTGTCACAAAAATTGACTGCTTATGATGAAATGTATGTTGAAAGGCTGTAGTGCATTAACATACAATTTCATAATTCCTGACACTACACTCTAATTTATGTTTGAGAAAAGCTAAACAAATATTACACCCTGTTGTTAAATTAGATCATTAAAAAAATGTCCTGCTGTACTTCCTCCAGAGATCTGATGGAGTTCTTTGTATTTTCCCATTTTCACTCTTCTCACAGATGCACAGTGTCTCACGAACTCCATGACAAGCACAAACCTGGGTTGTTGTCACTGAACAGTTAAAATCACTTTCTAAGAGACACACTGGGGATCTTGACACAATTAAAACTATCTTCTTTTACTAGCAGGTTTTGATACTTGATTAAATTTACTGCATTCATTTACAGTTCTGTGTTCTGCTGAAGTCTCCTTGAGCAAGTCACTGGACACGGGTATCAGCAACATGTCTGTACCCTACTTCATTCACACATGTGTGTTGTGGACCAGTAGCTGGCAGGTAGTCGCAGCCTTGATGGATGCTACGTCCTAAGATTATGTGGAGCATTCTTCGTTCGGGGTCAACCTCGGATATGAATTTCTTCATCCTGTGAAAAAGATGGAAAATCAAAAGTTACATTACTTATATATACTTATATTCCTTTATTATTAGTTATTTGTGTTGTGTGTCTGTATTAATCAAAATAAAACAAGTGATTGGGAAGTTTTATTTTTACACTTTTTTTATACATACTGTTTCAGCCGTGTCCGCTGTCTCCTCTCCTTCTGTTTGCTCGCTGCCGGCGGTGAACGCCTCAAAGTCAGACAGAGCGCTTTCCACAGCCTCCTCATCATAGTCTGTCTGGTATTCATCAGACATTTCCTCTGAAGGCAGACAGGACAAGACAACATGTCCACCCATTTTTGTCATTTTAGATGAATCATTTTTCTGTATTAATTATATAGCTTTTCACAAAGATGTTAGATCATTTGGACTTAAAAAACCCTTGTCAGATCTTATCCACAAACTTCTGATATGAACAAAAGGTAAAAAAATGTATGTGGATATTATATCAGACATGTATCTGACACTGCAGATCATGTCTTTGTAATTCCTTCAATTGTATTAGAGATTTTGTAAAATAAATAGCATTCAAAGCTATTGCCTAAATACCATGAATCAAATGCAGCCATTTATATTTTGGGGAATTTTCTCCATGTATATGTATATGACATTTTCAGTTGATAGTTCAATATGTTATTGATAACTAACCATTGATTAGGGCATTCTTCACAGGTTCTATTCTTGACACAATCTCCGCCAGGTCTGTGAAAGAGGCGTTCGGGCACGTGACCACCTGAAAGACACATTGCATCATTCCAATGAGTATGTATCAGCTTCAGTACATCACATTTAGATAATACATTTAAAACATCAACTGTCATCAAAAAAACACCTACTAAAAGTTTAAATAACAAAAGATTTATTTTCATGTCTGTGTAGATCAACCTACAGCCTATGAGATCAACAGAGACCTTGTGATGACAAAATCTTCACCTATTTGATATAGCCGTAGCTTTCCAATTTTGATATAAAACTTGTTTACATATTTTAATCTATGCAAACTTGATTGCATGCACTGGCATTTTGTGTAACTTTGTGCACATTTAAATCCTGGTATTGTCTATATGTTGCATAGCCCAAGCGATGTGATATGTATTTCTCCCAGTTGCAGAGGACGATTCAAGATACAGTAGTTGGGGGCAGTAAATTGGTACATTGCAGTACAAGGCAGCAGTGTACCAATAAAAGAGGAGGAGATTGTGCACATGTAAACACAGCACTTGGCCTTCACAGATTATATAACCCCCTCACAGACTTGTGACAGTCATGCTTCCCTATCGGATGTGCTGAACAACTTTTAAGCACAATTTGACAGATTGTGCAGGGAATCGAGTCATTTGATCCGGGAGTGTATATTGACTGTATCCATTCTCATTTCAGACAAAACCTAGATGTTAGTGGGTGTTATTGTTTTTTTTTTACCAGTGGGGCTTGCTGATAACACAGCAGTGGTGGGCCTCATCATCAACAATAATGACACAGCTTACTGCAAGTAGAATCAAATAAAACAACTTGATAACAGTTTTAAAATCTAGATTTTACTCACATCGCCAGGTTTGGTCTTGTGGAAGTCTTCCAGATGTCTGTCCTTCAGCATACTGTCCACCACCCCGCTGCGCTGCCACACATCGAACAGTGTCTTCCCATGCTGGTATCCAACCTCCTGCGTTCAAAGTGACAGGGGGTTAGGGTGAGATTTACGGGTGGAGGAGACATGGAGAATGGCATTGAGAAAAACAGAGGGGAAACTCACAGCAATCTCGTCGAACTTGCCAAACTCTAGGGTGCCGTAGTGGTTGATGGGCGGTCGAATGTACTCGCAATACTCACTGTCTTTGACCAGTTCCAGCTGCCGCACGCAGCAAACATAAGCGAGCCGGGTTTGGATCTCTGCCATGTTCAGGACCTGCAAGTGGAAATTCAACCACTGATCGGAAACAGAACCTGTGCATCTCTGTAAACCTCATCACTTAAGAGCAGGGTCTGTTACCTGTAGTTGTTGTTGACTATAATGGAGCCTAGTGTTTGTGAAATATGGTCATGCAGAGTAGAACCATGCAGTGGGTCTGGTACCTGCGGGTACGCGGGCCGGCAACTAAAGGTTTGTATGTTTTTTTTCTGGAGAAATGAGAAATTAAAACGATTGTGCATTATTTTTACCATCTAAATCCGCTTATATGAAGCCTAGTCTGCACAAGGATTTATTTCATTGTGAAATCCTGTAACATAACTTTGAACTACTTCCCTTTCACTCAAATAACCGTCACTACGATGTCACCACTACTAGCTAGTACATCGAAATGGATCATATAAAGACAAAAACAGCCAGTGGTGAATAAGTTCTCAGGGGCTTGGCTGCTTGTAAAAAGGGCCAATAGCTGGCCCAGCACATTGTTTTGGAGGAAACACACTGACAGCTGCAGGAGCTCTGGTGTGTCATGATTCTGGACTTTGACTCTTAAATAAGAGTATTTTAAGTTTTTGTTGTTTTGGTTATATTATGAACTCTTTTGTTTTCTCTGAGGAAATTGTTTGGAATGTTTAGATCATTTTATTCTTCTGAAATAGGTTATGTTACCATCTAGTATCAAGCTGAAAAGAAAATGGCTGCTACATGAACTCCATTTGTTTTGTGAATAAAACGCCTATTCTGTCAACACCGACAGAAGTCAACTCCGTCAGATCTTCTGTCTGACAGAGTTGACATTCAAAGGGAAGGAATCATTTGTGTTTATTGTAATTTGAGTCAAATATGGATTATTAGTTTGTCTAATAATATATAAATACTAAAAATGTGGCATTAGCATTTTTTATTGCTTTTGTGAATTAAACTCTATCAGGGTTTAGTTGAGGGAACATAGGGCTTACACACACATAATGGTGAAGATACATAGACACACTCCCTCTCTAGTACAGGAAAATATGGTTAATAATATTGAGTGTTCTTTTTGTGTTTTTGTCTCCTCCGTCAGATATGGGTCAACCCTGTCAGGTCTATGTAGCCTCTGTCCGATGAATATTTTGAGAATATTTCAGTATGATATTTCATATTTTTTGAGGAATTGTTGGTCATATGTGACAATGTAGTCCGTCTCCTAACATGACAATGTTTTTTTTCTTAAAAACGTTTTGATAGGTGTTTAAGGTAAAGTTAAGTTCTATTATACAATTTTCTTGAGGGCTCTGTCAGCCTTGGTGCTATTTTGTTTTTGATATAGTTTTTATAGGTCAAGCTTAATGTAAGTTTAAATTAATTTGTGTTTTTGGTGTCTGATGGTGTTGACACAAGATGGCAAGGCAAACAGCAAATTTTGTTAAAAAAGAGAAAATTTGGGAGGTTGTATCAAAGCATAGCTCAGTAGCTTAGTACATGGTAAATACTATACATACATGTAGTTTAATTTGTCTGAGCTTAAGGTTTTATTTAAATGTTTTATTTAACATTGGATCCAGTTTTGTCCCACTTTTCAAGAATCAGTGAGATACTTTTGCAAGAACACAACTCAACCACCAAAATGAATGACTATCTATCTCTGAATGACTATCTATGTAACGTGTATTAATTCACGGGTGACATATGTTAACACATCCAGGAGGGTCTGGATATGACTTGGAGATAATTGTAATAATAATTTACAGACGACAGTGTACCTTGACCTTCTCAGCCAGTGGGTTGAACCGTTTCCACAGCAGCCACCAGCCGTTCAGAGAGTCACCGTAGTTGGTCAAGTTGGTTTCATCCTGGCTTCCAACATCAATTGCAATCACAACCTTGGCCCCCATTGAGTGTGCCACATCAGCTAGATACAAAAATAGGACAAATGCACTTAAACAGCATTCTAGGTCTTGAGTGTATTTCATAAACTGACCATGAAAAGGTTTGACTTTTATCTTTTAGGTCTGCACTTCTTTAAATATTTTCCTGCTAACAACCAGGTTTTCTTGAATCTACTGTGATGCTTAAATTATTCTCATAATCTTAGGTTATGTGAGCTAACAGACCATCAGCACTGCACTGCCACAGTAAGAAAATCCACCAGAGCCCTTTTTACTTCAACAGAAAAAACCTTGTACATGGTAGATTCTGATAACTTAAATGCAACAGGTCATCTCTTCATGGCATTCTTCTCTTCAACATACAGAGGACTGATCCTAAATGAGTGAGGTTTTTAACAAAGTTTTAACTTTAATTTGTAAATCTTAATATCTCTCTCTTCCTTATAACTTCTCCTGGAGGAGAGGTGTACCTCTCCTGCTCACCCAGCGAGGGAGACATTCTCCCAACCCAAGCTCTTCCAACCTCCATGCAGGCCTGCCACAAGCCTTCCAAAAAGGCAGCAACCCTGAGAGCCTGCTTAAGGGCTTCAACCCAACACAGAGTCTTGCAGGCAGAACAACAACAACAACAGGAGTCACAAACCAGCAAGACCACTTCACTGGACTTCAAACAGCACATCAAAAAGGACATTTTCCCCCTTTTCATGGACTGGTAACACAACTGGGCTTAAAAGTTAAACTTAGCTTACTTCATACAGTTGGGCAGTCGAAGGGCATCCACGGCAAGGATATATTAATACTTCTGGGTACTTGTGGTGAAACAGGACCATAGCACAAGTTGAGCCCAAATGTCAGTAAAACTCAAAACTGATTGACTTGATTCAAGGATACCTGTGATGGCATACACACTTCAGAAGACACAGATCCAGCATGAAAGCAGCCATAACTCACTTATTAACTTCCAACTTGGATAACTCTGAGGGTATATAAGCATCCAAAGACATGATAGTGGAAGAGGACTTGTTTTGTTATTACCCTACCTAATAGTATTTTCCATGTAAGTCCTATAAGACTATATCGCCTGAACAGGGACTTGAACCCTGGACCCTCAGATTAAAGTCTGATGCTCTACCGTCTGAGCTACCCAGGCTTCGAGAGCAATTTCTTTTGGATGAAAATTCGCACGAAGTCCGAATTCCCCTTTACATACACATACACTGCTACCAACAACGGCAACCTACCACTTCATACAGTTGGGCAGTTGAAGGGCATTTACGGCAAGGAAAAATGTATACTTCTGAGACCTTGTGGCGGAACAGGACCATAGCACAAGTTGAGCCCAAATCTCAGGAAAACTCTATGCTTGCAGACTTACTGACTTGATTCAAGGATACCTGTTATGGCATACACACTTCAGAAGACACAGATCCAGCATGAAAGCAGCCATAACACACATATTATGTTGAATCTTTTCGATAACTGTGAGGATATATATACGTCCAAAGACATGATAGTGAAATCGGCCTTGTTTTGTTTTTACCGTACCTAATAGTAATTTGAATGAAACTCCCTTAAGAGGAGTACATCGCCTGAACAGGGACTTGAACCCTGGACCCTCAGATTAAAAGTCTGATGCTCTACCGTCTGAGCTATCCAGGCTTCGAGAGCTGTATCTTTTGGACGAAAAATTCGCAACAAGTCCAAATCCCCTTTACACACACATACACTACTTCAAACAACGACAACCTACCACTTCATACAGTTGGGCAGTCGAAGGGCATATACGGCAAGGAAAAACGAATACTTCTGGGTACTTGTGGTCGAACAGGACCATAGCCCAAGTTGAGCCCAAATCTCAGGAATACTCTATACTTGCAGACTTATTGACTAGATTCAGGGATACCTGTTATGGCATACACACTTCAGAAGACACAGATCCAGCATGAAAAATGCCATAACTCACTTATTAACTTCCAACTTGGATAACTCTGAGGGTATATAAGCATCCAAAGACATGATAGTGGAAGAGGACTTGTTTTGTTATTACCCTACCTAATAGTATTTTCCATGTAAGTCCTATAAGAGGAATATATCGCCTGAACAGGGACTTGAACCCTGGACCCTCAGATTAAAAGTCTGATGCTCTACCGTCTGAGCTACCCAGGCTTCGAGAGCAATTTCTTTTGGATGAAAAATTCGCACGAAGTCCGAATTCCCCTTTACATACACATACACTGCTACCAACAACGGCAACCTACCACTTCATACAGTTGGGCAGTTGAAGGGCATTTACGGCAAGGAAAAATGTATACTTCTGAGACCTTGTGGCGGAACAGGACCATAGCACAAGTTGAGCCCAAATCTCAGGAAAACTCTATGCTTGCAGACTTACTGACTTGATTCAAGGATACCTGTTATGGCATACACACTTCAGAAGACACAGATCCAGCATGAAAGCAGCCATAACACACATATTATGTTGAATCTTTTCGATAACTGTGAGGATATATATACGTCCAAAGACATGATAGTGAAATCGGCCTTGTTTTGTTTTTACCGTACCTAATAGTAATTTGAATGAAACTCCCTTAAGAGGAGTACATCGCCTGAACAGGGACTTGAGCCCTGGACCCTCAGATTAAAAGTCTGATGCTCTACCGTCTGAGCTATGCAGGCTTCGAGAGCTTTATCTTTTGGATGAAAAATTCAGAACAAGTCCAAATCCCCTTTACACACACATACACTACCAACAACGACAACCTACCACTTCATACAGTTGGGCAGTCGAAGGGCATCTACGGCAAGGAAAAACGAATACTTCTGGGTACTTGTGGTCGAACAGGACCATAGCCCAAGTTGAGCCCAAATCTCAGGAATACTCTATACTTGCAGACTTATTGACTAGATTCAGGGATACCTGTTATGGCATACACACTTCAGAAGACACAGATCCAGCATGAAAAATGCCATAACTCACTTATTAACTTCCAACTTGGATAACTCTGAGGGTATATAAGCATCCAAAGACATGATAGTGGAAGAGGACTTGTTTTGTTATTACCCTACCTAATAGTATTTTCCATGTAAGTCCTATAAGAGGAATATATCGCCTGAACAGGGACTTGAACCCTGGACCCTCAGATTAAAAGTCTGATGCTCTACCGTCTGAGCTATCCAGGCTTCGAGAGCTGTATCTTTTGGACGAAAAATTCGCAACAAGTCCAAATCCCCTTTACACACACATACACTACTTCAAACAACGACAACCTACCACTTCATACAGTTGGGCAGTCGAAGGGCATATACGGCAAGGAAAAACGAATACTTCTGGGTACTTGTGGTCGAACAGGACCATAGCCCAAGTTGAGCCCAAATCTCAGGAATACTCTATACTTGCAGACTTATTGACTTGATTCAGGGATACCTGTTATGGCATACACACTTCAGAAGACACAGATCCAGCATGAAAGCAGCCATAACTCACTTATTAACTTCCAACTTGGATAACTCTGAGGGTATATAAGCATCCAAAGACATGATAGTGGAAGAGGACTTGTTTTGTTATTACCCTACCTAATAGTATTTTCCATGTAAGTCCTATAAGAGGAATATATCGCCTGAACAGGGACTTGAACCCTGGACCCTCAGATTAAAAGTCTGATGCTCTACCGTCTGAGCTATCCAGGCTTCGAGAGCAATTTCTTTTCGATGAAAAATGAGCACGAAGTCCAAATTCCGCTTTACATACACATACACTGCTACCAACAACGGCAACCTACCACTTCATACAGTTGGGCAGTCGAAGGGCATCTACGGCAAGGAAAAACGAATACTTCTGGGTACTTGTGGTCGAACAGGACCATAGCCCAAGTTGAGCCCAAATCTCAGGAAAACTCTATACTTGCAGACTTATTGACTTGATTCAGGGAAAGCTGTTATGGCATACACACTTCAGAAGACACAGATCCAGCATGAAAAATGCCATAACTCACTTATTAACTTCCAACTTGGATAACTCTGAGGGTATATAAGCATCCAAAGACATGATAGTGGAAGAGGACTTGTTTTGTTATTACCCTACCTAATAGTATTTTCCATGTAAGTCCTATAAAAGGAATATATCGCCTGAACAGGGACTTGAACCCTGGACCCTCAGATTAAAAGTCTGATGCTCTACCGTCTGAGCTATCCAGGCTTCGAGAGCTGTATCTTTTGGACGAAAAATTCGCAACAAGTCCAAATCCCCTTTACACACACATACACTACTTCAAACAACGACAACCTACCACTTCATACAGTTGGGCAGTCGAAGGGCATCTACGGCAAGGAAAAACGAATACTTCTGGGTACTTGTGGTCGAACAGGACCATAGCCCAAGTTGAGCCCAAATCTCAGGAATACTCTATACTTGCAGACTTATTGACTAGATTCAGGGATACCTGTTATGGCATACACACTTCAGAAGACACAGATCCAGCATGAAAAATGCCATAACTCACTTATTAACTTCCAACTTGGATAACTCTGAGGGTATATAAGCATCCAAAGACATGATAGTGGAAGAGGACTTGTTTTGTTATTACCCTACCTAATAGTATTTTCCATGTAAGTCCTATAAGAGGAATATATCGCCTGAACAGGGACTTGAACCCTGGACCCTCAGATTAAAGTCTGATGCTCTACCGTCTGAGCTATCCAGGCTTCGAGAGCAATATCTTTGGATGAAAAATTCGCAACAAGTCCAAATCCCTTTACATACACATACACTACTTCAAACAATGGCAACCTACCACTTCATACAGTTGGGCAGTCGAAGGGCATCTAGGCAAGGAAAAACAGAATACTTCTGGGTACTTGTGGTCGAACAGGACCATAGCCCAAGTTGAGCCCAAATCTCAGGAAAACTCTATACTTGCAGACTTATTGACTTGATTCAGAAAGCTGTTGTGGCATACACACTTCCAGAAGACACAGATCCAGCATGAAAAATGCCATAACTCAACTTATTAACCCAGCTTGGATAACTCTGAGGTATATAAGCATCCAAAGACATGATAGTGGAAGAGGACATTTTGTTATTACCCTACCTAATAGTATTTTCCATGTAAGTCCTATAAGGAATATAAGCCTGAACAGGGACTTGAACCCTGGACCCTCCAGATTAAAGTCTGATGCTATACCGTCTGAGATACCCAGGCTTCGAGCAATTTCTTTGGATGAAAATTCGCACGAGTGAATTACATGCATGCATACACTGCTACCAACAACAGCAACCTACTTCATACAGTTGGGCAGTTGAAGGGCATTCCCGGCAAGGAAAATGTATACTTCTGAGACCTTGTGTGGAACAGGACCCTGCTAAGTTGAGCCCAAATCTCAGGAAAACTCTATCTTATAGACTTACGACTTGGTTCAAGGATACCTGTTATAGCATACACACTTCAGAGAGCCACAGATCCCAGCATGAAAAATGCCATAACTCACTTATTAACTTCCAACGGATAACTCTGAGGGTATAAGCATCCGAAGACCAGTACTGGAAGAGGACTTGTTTTGTTATTACCCCCTACCTAATAGTATTTCCATGTAAGTCCTATAAGAGGAATATCGCCTGAACAGGGACTTGAACCCTGGACCCCTCAGGTCTAAAAGTCTGATGCTCTACCGTCTGAGCTACCCCGGGCTTGAGCAATTTCTTTTGGATGAAAATTGTGCAGTCAATTCCACCTACATACATACTGCTACCAACAACGTCAACCTACTACTTCATACAGTTGGGCAGTTGAGGGCATTCACAGCAAGGAAAATGTATACTTCACAGAACCTTGTGGGAACAGGATGCATAGCACAAGTTGAGCCCAAATCTCAGGAAAACTCTATACTTGCAGACTTATTGACTTGATTCAGGGAAGCTGTTATGGCATACACAATTCAGAAGACACAGATCCAGCATGAAAAATACCATACGCACTTATTAACTTCAACTTGGATAACTCTGAGGGTATATAAGCATCAAAGACATGATAGTGGAAGAGGACTTGTTTGTTGTTACCCTACCTAATGGTATTTTCCATGTAAGTCCCTATAAGAGGAATATATACGCCTGAATTGGGGACTTGAACCCTGGACCCTCAGATTAAAGTCTGATGCTCTACCGTCTGAGCTACCCGGGCTTAGAGAGCAATTTCTTTTGGATGAAAAATTCGCACGAAAAGTCAATTCCCCTTCATACACATACACTGCTACCAACAATGGCAACCTACCACTTCATACAGTTGAGGCAGTTGAAGGGCATTACGGCAGGAAGCAGATACTTCTGGGTACTTGTGGTGGTGGGACCATATTGGTG